>NC_061118.1:69695283-69706221 GCF_002878395.1 Capsicum annuum | reverse complement strand
CAGTCTGACCAAACTAGCATCTAAGTATTGCTTTTCCTTCACTTCCGAAACCAAGGAGGATTCGGAACTACTCTGAACCCCTATACTACCTTCAGCAGAGTCAAACAACCTAACCCTCAATCTAGCCAAACGATGTACATCATGAGCCAACTCTTTCTTACCTTCTACCATATGCGAAACACTACCCATGGACACTCTACTTAGGGCATCCACCACAATATTGGCCTTGCCCTGATGGTACAGCACACTCATATCATAGTCCTTTAATAATTCTAACCATCATCTCTGCCTAAGATTCAATTCTCTCTGGGTAAACGCATACTGCAGACTCTTATGATCAGTGAAAACATCAACATCGACACTATACAAATAGTGTCTCCAATTTTTCAAAGCAAACACAATAGCAGCTAACTCAAGGTCATGGGTGGGGTAATTTTTCTCATGGGGTTTCAACTGTCTAGAAGCATAAGCTATCACCTTACCCTTCTGCATCAATGCGCAACCCAACCCAACTCTCAAAGCATCACAGTACACCACAAAACCATCAACACCATTAGGAAAAGTCAAAACAGGGGCTGAAGTGAGTCAGTCTTCAACTCCTGAAAACTCTTCTCACAAGATTCGAACCACAAGAACTTTACTTTCTTTTGGGTAAATCGAGTCATAAGAGACGCTATAGAGGAGAAACCTCAACAAAATGGTGGTAATAGCCAGCTAAACCCAAGAAACTTTGGATATTAGTCAGAGAAATAGGTCTAGGCCAATTTCTAACAGCTTCGGTCTTTTGGGGATCAACTCTAATACCCTCGAAAGAAATGGTATGACCCAGAAAAGCAACTGACCTTGGCAAAAACTCACACTTACTGAACTTGGCAAACAACTTGTGATCTCTAAGGGTTTGCAAGATAGTTCGGAGATGATCAGAATGTTTATCCTCACTACGGGAATACACCAGTATATCATCGATGAAGACTATGACAAACATATCCAGATATGATCTAAACACTCGATTTATGAGGTCCATGAAAGCTGCTTGGGCATTAGTTAACCCGAAAGACATAACAAGAAACTCAAAATGGCCATAACGAGTTTGGAAAGCAGTTTTTGGGATGTCACACTCCCTAACTTTGAGTTGATGATATCCAGAACGAAGGTCTATCTTTGAGAAATAACTTGCACCTTGCAATTGGTCAAAGAAATCATCTATTCTCGAAAGGGGATACTTATTTTTTACGGTGACTTTATTCAGTTGGCGGTAATCAATGCACATACGCAAAGAGCCATCTTTCTTTCTCACAAACAACATAGGAGCACCCCAAGGAGAAACACTGAGCCTTATGAAACCCTTATCTAGTAGATCTTTGAGCTGCTCTTTCAACTCCTTAAGTTCTGTAGGGGCCATACGATAAGGAGAAATAGAAATGGGCTGAGTATCAGGAAGAAGATCAATCCCAAACTCTATCTCTCTATCAGGAGGTATCCCTGGGAGATCATCTAGAAAGACATCAAAAAACTCATTGACGATGTTAACAGACTAGAGAGTTAGAGTCTCAGACTTAGTGTCTTTGAATCTAACCAAATGGTAAATACACCCCTTGGAAATAAGCTTTCTAGCTTTGAGGTAAGAGATAAAATGACTCTTGGGTGACACAGAATTCCCAGACCACTCAAACACGGATGCACCCAAAAACTGAAACTTGAATACTCGGGTCCGACAATCAATAGAGGCATACGAAGAATACAGACAGTCCATACCCAGAATCACATCAAAATCTACCATGTCTAACTCAATTAGATCAGCCAATAAGACTCTATGAAGAACGGTAACAGGACACTTTTTATACACTTTCTGGGCAACAATTGAATCACCTACTAGGGTAGAAACTAGGATAGGCTCAGGAATAATCTCAGGACTCATTTCAAAAATCACAGCAATCAAAGGTGTAAAATATGAGAAACTAGATCTAGGATCTAACAAAGCATACATATCAAACTAAAATATACGAAGTATACCAGTAATAACATCGGGAGAGTCCTCCTATTCCTGGAGAGACAGTAAAGCATAGAATCTATTCTAGCGCTGCCCGCCAGCATTTCTAGAAGAGGCGCCCTGAGCTGGGGTTGGGCGAGTCGCTGGAACTGGAGCACTAACAGTCTGAGTCTGGGTCTGAGGGCGATAGTCACGACACCCTTGTCCATCCTATGGACAATCTCTAACTCTATGACCTATGTGACCACACCATAAACAACCCCTCTTCTCACCCCAACAATCACCCGAATGAGCCCTACCATACTTAGGACACAGGGGACAATTTGGCTTACTGCCAGCACTGTACTGGGACCTGGATGCATATGACCTGCTACCTTGATCCTGACTATCTCTTGGCATGGGAGCACTAGCATATGATGATGCTGACATAGACGAACAATCCTAATACTGAGGGCGACTCCCTCCCTATAATCTATTCTGACTCTGTCCATGCTGCTCGGACCTAGCTCTCTTATTCCCTCTTATTCTATCTCTCTCCTTAATCTTGTCTGCCTTAAACTATTGGAAATGAGTCATCAGCCTAGAAAAATTCATCTCACTATTCAGCATAGCATACCTACACTCCTTAACCACATAACTAGATACTTCAGTCACAAACTTACTTATACTAGCTCGATTATCAGCCACAAAGTCAGGAGCATACTTGGCCAACTGATTGAACTTTAGACAGTACTCCCTAACATTCATAGATCTCTGTCGCAGGTCAATAAACTCTTCCACCTTCACCTCCCTTATCTCTAAAGGGAAAAACTTATCGAGGAATGCATCCTGAAACTTTTGCCAAGTTATAGTGACAGCTCCCTCACCTCTACCTTTTCTCCAAGAAATAACCCAGTCATAAGCAAGGTCTTTCAACCTATACGCAGCCAACTCCACACTATGTTCCTCAGATACATGTATCACCTGAGTAATCTTCCGCACCTCCACTAAAAACAACCATGGATCCTTATCAGACTTGGACCCATAGAATTCTGGCAGATTCATCCGCATAAAGTCACGGATCTTGGCAGTAGCTGAATTACCTCCCTACTGCTGTGGAGCCAGGGCCAGGTTGTCCTAAATATTTACAGTAATAGCTTGGGCCAGCGCCTGAAAGGCTGCTCAAAATTCAGTATGAGACACGTTTTCATTCAATGGGTCAGTAGGTTGAGTTTGCTGACCATTATTATTTCTTCTCACTCGACATGGAAGTATATTTCTGAAAGAGGAGAGCACGAATAAATAGCAGAGAGAGATACTTTAAGCATGATAGACTTCTGAAAGAAAGAATCAAACTTTTTCCTAAAACGTCTTGTAGCCTTTTGCTTATAGATGTTGCATGCTACACACCGACGATCAAGACTCTACTTAATGTGGCTTGTCACACTCCCTAGGACACCTTAAAACCTTAGTCTTTGATACTAAGTTTGTAACGCCCCGAAAAATGGGTCCCAGAGCGTTACACGATGTTTGAGGCTATGAATAGCCCCAAGCTAACCCTTTGAGCCATTTTCATTCAGTTCAACA
This sequence comes from Capsicum annuum, assembly GCF_002878395.1. Classification (NCBI taxonomy): domain Eukaryota; kingdom Viridiplantae; phylum Streptophyta; class Magnoliopsida; order Solanales; family Solanaceae; genus Capsicum; species Capsicum annuum. The sequence continues at coordinate 69,702,665 of NC_061118.1, read as the reverse complement.
CAAATCAATGGGGTTTCCATAAATAACCCTCAAATACCAACAGAGTAATCATCATCCAAGAATAAATGAATTTTAGAAAGATAATAAAATATGACTTATTAGTCAACTCCCAACATCTATACTAGTCTGAGAAGCCTCTAAGAAAATCAATAAAACCAGTGAGCCATTGAGACATGCTCCAACTAACTCATACTCAGTTATCAAATGTAAACAATTCTGTGAAACCAACATCAGACATCACGCCCTCGGAATATGAGGACTCACCACAATAGAGGATATAGAATAGCGTGCCCCAAAAATCACTATCGAACCTGGACCTGAGCACCTGAACCTGCATTCCAAGAAAATGTAGCCCACATCAGAAGATGTGGGTTAGTACCATGGAAAAGAACCGAGTATATGAAGGTGTATGCAGTTGTATAAGCATCATCATCATAAATATTTATTAGAAATATGCAGAATATGTGAAAGACTCACATAGTCCAAAGAAAATCATCATAATCATAAGAGGATAAAATAAGTACAATAACACATGTGAGTCATCATATAATTTGTCAATCACTTTCAGTTCATCAAGAATATCAATTCTCATAATGTAAATATCATTTAAATATTTTGAAAGAATAACTTTCACAATTCCACTTTCAAATCACTTCACAATTCACCATAGACACAAGGAAACACACATACATTAGGAGATCCTATAACCGACATAAAACATATGAGCTACATGGAGTCCAACGTACAACCCACATTGGGGAGAGCCATCTTATCCTTGCCATTGGAGTAGGACTATCGATATCAAATCCACAAAAACTAGTGATCACTATATAAATCAGCCTTAGGCTCACTTCTATGGGGGCACGTAGTTCTAGCGAAGTGAGGTCGCTTTATACCTCCCACTCGGTGCTAAAGATTTCTTTCAAAATTAGCTCAGATCATTTTAAATACAATCCACAACAAAAAAAATTTAGTAATATATAAATATATATCGGGAGCCATCATGCTTCCCATCTATCAAAATCAATCACGTTGTGGATTTCTTTCACACTCGAGTTCAAAATAACTCCATTAAGAATAAAAGGTCAAATCATTCAAAATATCTCAAATATTCAACATCAACATTCTTATAACACACACTTTCTCAAAAAAAACACAATTTCCAATGGGGATTCACGACCCAAATATCAAAATAATGATAAATATCGTTCAAGATTCATGCTTTATATCTCCACACATGTAAATTCATCTTTCAAAATCATAAACATCAAGATTTCATAATAATCATCATAAGATGTGGGTTCATGTTTCAAATTCATAAAAATCAAATAAAAATTATGCCTTTGTAAAGAAAATTACTTTTGGGCACAAGAACAAAAGAGAGTTCTTGTTGAAAAACCCCACATACCTTGAATGATGAACTTTAGATCGATACTCATTTTTGAGATGTTAATCGTGCCTTGGAGTGATGGTTTTTGGAGTTCTTCAACTAGGAACTTGGAATCTTAAATAAATTTGCAGAATTAATGGTGAACTTTGGAGGTTCTTGAAGTTGGATGTAGGAGTTTAGGGTTGTCTTTTTTAGGGAATTTGATGAAATATAACATATAATGCTTCTAATAGGCTTTAATATAGGGTTTAGATGGATTTTAGGTGAGGGAAAATGACCAAAACGCCCATAAAAATCAAACAAATTCTCGAATATGTCCTTTGGTAGACTGTTTTGATAGTCTGAAGTAGATCAACCATAATGTTTTACTCCGATATCCAAATTAGATGAAACTTATTTCATTAGAAAGAGGACTCTCATATCTTTCCATTGATGTATAGTATCTCACCCAGATTATTGTGTACGAGGAGTTATGATTGTTTGAGTTTACACAAAAATTCACTTTTGATATGCTGAAGGAGATCAACCATAAACTCTTTCTCTGATAGACAAATTGGATGAAACTAATTTCATTGGAAAGATAACTCATAGAGATTTCCGTTGATATATAGTAGATCACCCAGATCATTATGTAAAAGGAGTTATGATCATTTAAAGTTGGAGAAAAAATACGCCAATCCTCAGTACTTTATCCTGCACGTTTTACTGTTCACTACTATTCACGGTTCGATCGAAATGTTCATAACTCGTCGCTTGGTTGTCTGTTTTTGATGATCCATATATCGTTGGAAATCTTATTCGATACTCTACGGAATGGTGGGTCATAATCTAAGATGTTTTGCATAGAAAATTTATAATTCATTCTAGAAGATAGAACCCAACACATTTACGCATAAAATTTCAATGAAAAATTTCCCGGGGTATTACAAATTTTCATTTTGGATTATGTGTGGATGGCTTCTCACCTTTTTCAGTTGGTGCTGCGCCATATTCATGTTCCCCTATATTTATCACACAGTATAATCTTCCTCCTGAAATATTGATGACTGGTCTATATATATTTTTGAATTATGTTATTCTTAGCCCGCATTCAGAAAGAATAAAACTGAACATGATGGTCCACCTTTAAGGTTATGTGGTCATGACATCTGGGAGATAGTTCATGATTTACCTAAAGCTAGCGAGGAATCAGTGTATAGGCTTGATGGATATGGCATTTCGCATAACTGGATTAAGCAAAGTATATTTTGGGAGTTATAATATTGGCCAAATAATTTACATAGAAATAATGTTGATGTCATACATACTGAGAAGAACTATTATGATAACTTTTTCAACACAGTTATGGATGTCACCGACAAGACAAAGGATAATCCTAAGGCCAAATACGATTTACCAGAATATTGCAAATGCAGAGAATTACACTTATAGGAGGGGCCCAATGGCAATGTTCTTAAGCTCAAGGCGAGTTATACATTCAAGTTGGACCAAAAGCGAAAAATATATGAGTGGGTCCAAAGTTTAAAGATGCCCGGTGGATATGCCTCAAATTTGGGAAAGAGAGTTGATATGTCATAAGAAATCTTACATGGAATGTTAAGCCATAATTGTTATGTTTTCTTGAAATAGTTACTTCCAATTTCTTTTATTCGTTAACTTGAAAACATATGGAAACCAATAGCAGAGATTAGTTTGTTCTTCAAAGACTTATGTGCCACCATATTAAAAGAAGAAAATCTGGTGTAAATGGAAAGTAATATTGTTGTTATCACCAACAAGTTGGAGAAGATTTTTTCGCCAGGGTTCTTCAATGTGGTGGAACATCTTTCCATTTACCTTGTTCATGAAGCTCGGCTAAGCAGTTCAATTCAAACTAGGTGGATATATCCATTTGAACGGTAAGCAATTGCAACATATTTAAATTCATACATATATTTTTAAATACAGTAAACATCTAATCTTAAGGTTGTACAAGGCAATTGAAAAATTGAAAAGGGGTCCTAAATATAAAAATAGGGTAGAAGGCTCTATAGTTGAGGTATATCTTGCAAAAGAAACATCTCAATTTTGTTCATACAACTTTTGTGATGAAGTTGCTTGTTCAAGAAACAGACCAAATCATCAGTAGGACGATGAGAATGAGCCTCATTTGAAACCGATATCAATTTTTAATCAATCTGGTAGTAAGGCTAAAAAGACCATATTTTGCTGGCTCAATACCATGGAGCACAAATCAGCAACTTTGTATGTCTTGCTGAACTGCTCAAAATTTGAGCCCTCTCTGAACTAAGGAGAATAAATATTGACATATTTTATTTACTTACCCATTCCCTTAAGGAAACTAATTGTGTTTTGCATATTGGATCTTCAGTTTATTTAAGACTCAATTCCATGAAAATCAAGCGTATGCATCCTTTGCAACATGGTTTACATATGAGGTTTGTAAGTGTACTAATATTTTCACAAATTTTAAACAGTTACACATTCTTCAACTAACACACACACATATATATATGTGTGTGTATAATATTTTTAGGTACACCAGTCACCAAATGCAGCCGCATGCAATCAGTTCTTGAAAGATATTCTTTGGGACCAGTTGAAGCTCATACAATGTCCTATTACACAGTAAATGGGTTTAAATTTTCCACTAAATAACACTCCAGAACAAAGAAAATAAACAATAATGGTATTTGGGTTAAGGGTGATGGTGATGTTTATTACTTTGGCATCATACAAGAGATCTTAGAACTAAGTATGCTGGTTTCCCAATAAAAAAAATTGTCCTCTTTCAATGTAAGTGGTTTGATCCAAGCACAAGAGGCACAATAGTACATAAGGAGCACAACATCATTGAAGTGAAGAACAATAGGTCGTATCCTGTTTATGATCCCTTTGTTTCGCATGAAATTCTAAACAAATGTATTATGCTCCTTATCTGTTGTGCAGTAATAAGTCTGATTGGTGAGCTGTAATCAAAATAAAGCCTATAGTACGGGTAGAAGTTGAGAATGCGTTGGAGACTTCGTATCAAAATGAAATGCAGATTGATCACTAGTTAGTCGACATTGATTTAGTGGATAGTTTGAATCACCCGAAAAATGTGTTTAAGAAATTAATATTGCAAAAGAAGAGGCTGAGTGGGTAGGATATGAGGAAACTTTCGAAGAAGGTGAATGGTTTAGTAAGGAATCTTCAGGAGAGGAGGATTAGTTTGGGTAGGTTGTATTCATTATGCATTAATGTCTTTATACTTTGTACTATTTGCCTTTATGTTTCTTGTTTAAGATTGATATGTAATATACTATGTAAGATTGTTGTTTTCACTTTTCCATAATTTATGTAGTAATAGAAATATTCTTGTCTTTCTCGTGTTGTTGAAGCAATTTGAAATATGAATTAGTAACTTGTAATTATTTACTTGGAATATTTTCTTATATATTCATTTTGTAAGGACTAACTACTTGTTAACTTTAGATAATTTAGATAGTAGGTAATGGTGAAAAAGGTAAGCAAGCAAAAAGTTAATCCTACAAAAACAAAAAAGAAAAAACAACCTCCGTCTTATATATGACCGATAGGTATTCATATATCTGAGGGTCAGTTTGTTAATGCGTCAGCACGACCCTCATATTCTAGGTCGTCACAGCATTTAGTTCTTGCTCTTACGCATGTGGGTCCACTTCATGGGTCTAAAGCAACTCATTCTGCTCCCACCCCCGTGCCACCGCCATCACAGTACTATCAAGCGATCGTTGGCACATCCAGTCATCTACCATCATCTACAATACCCTCTACTAGCAGTCACCTACATTCTCATAGTGATTCTACTGGATCTATTGGGTTGACGGATCTTCATCTTAGAGGCACTTCATTCGATGCTTCATATCCACCCACGCTAGTGCATCCATAGTACTTGTTCCACAGCCTAGAGATAGAGATAATTATCGGAGGTGAAATATTATTCCATATGGAATAGGGTAAGATTTCTAAATATAATAACATTATTCATTTTTCATTTACTATATTATTATGCTCTATGAAATTACTGTTTGTTCTTGTGTTGTATGTTTAAGCCTGATGCTGGAGATGAAAAAATTACGACTAAATGTATCAGTCAGAACTTCAATGTCTATTAGACCAATTAGCAAAAGGTTCCAAAATATAGAAGGGAAAAAATATTTAAAGAATTTCATGTAAGGATTTAACTTATCAACTACTTAACACATTGTTAGAACAAAAAATTGAATATTATATTTTTATTTTTATTGTAGAAATATTACTAGTGGGATAACACGTATGAAAGTGCTATACAAAGGAATTTTTATAGAAGAGCTAGAGCCAGATTGAACGGTCTGTTGGATTATGCCAGAACGAATAAGGTACGACCAGTGTTTATACTCTAACCCATGTGGTAAGATTATCTTCACTATTGTAATAGCGAAGAATACCAATTGTTGAGTGAGAAAGGAAAGACAGCCAGAGCATCATCCAAGGGTGGCTCTCTACATACTGTGGGTGCAGTTAGTCAGATTACTGTAGAGGAAAAAATGGTATGTAACTTTTATAGTTTTAGTTATTTGAATATTAATAATTTTATCATATACAGGAAAAAAATTAGGTAGGAAGGTAAGACACGATGAGGTATTCGAGGAGACGCATGTAAGGAAGAAAAAGAACCGAACTGATGAAGATGTCTGGGTTGAGCCTCGTACAAAAGCTGCCCATGTAAGAATCAAATTTTATATTTATTAATCTTTTTTTCAAAGTTGATATTATTCAAGTACAAGTAGTTTAATATTTTTTTACTATTAATTTTAACTTTACTTTGAATTTAAAACAAATATATGCAGCTCGTTAATGAGTATCGTAGTACTCAGTCTCTAGAAAGTCAGGGTGACACAATACCTGAAGATGTAGAGAAGGAGTTATGGCAAGAAACTGTGGGTCCTCTAGTCAGAGGTCAATACTACGGATACCACAGAAAGTATTTTGGCGAGAATGTTAGGTCTTCATCCGGCCCTACATACTATCCCTCATCATTGATAGAGAAACTTTTGAAACACTAAGAAATATGATTTTTAAACTCACTGAAGAGCTTGCTATACAAAGAGAGAGGGGGAAGGAGAAGGAGGAGGAAAGAGCATCATAAATCAGGATGCTGCAGCAGCAGTTCGGCTCTTTTATTCGATCTGAAGGGATTTTTTCTCCATGTCCTAGTGATGCAGTTCAAGCTACAAAAGGTCTAGGCCAACTAGATGATATCAACACAGATGAGGAATCAGACCCTATGTGTGCGGCTGAGGATGCGGATGACGAAAACGATGATGATGAGTGGTAGTTTTTTTACTTTTGTATGTGTTGTAGTTTGGACTTGGAGATGAGTTGTAGTTTTTACACTTTTGTATGTTTTATATGTTTTGTATGTTTTTAGACTTGTATTGTATGTTGGTTGTTTGAATAGAATGTTGTATATTTATTGTATGCTCATTTGTTTGGCTGGTTAATGAAATGTAGAATATATAAGCTTTTTATTTTAAAAAAAATTACTAGAAAAACCGACCACATATGGTCGGTTTTCTGGTAATTTGACAAAAATCGACCACAAGTGGTCAATTTTGTTAAAATTAATTAATTAATTTAAAAATAAAATCGACCACATGTGGTCGGTTTTATTAAAATTAATTAATTAATTTAAAAACAAAACCGACCACTTGTGGTCGATATTATAAAATTAAATAATTAATTTAAATAAAAATACCGACCACAAGGGGTTATTTTTTAAAAAATTAATTAATTAATTTAAAAATACAATCGACCACTTGTGGTCGGTTTTATTAAAGTTAATTATTTAATTTAAAAATAAAACTGACCACTTGTGGTCGGTTTATTTTGGATTTTTTATTATTAATTTTTTTTATTTTAAAAAATAATATTGAGTTTTAGATATATATATATATATATATATATATATATATATATATATATATAT
>NC_061118.1:69664609-69695183 GCF_002878395.1 Capsicum annuum | reverse complement strand
AATCGACTACACTTGTGGTCAGTTTTTAAAAAAAATTCCAAAAAATCAACCATATGGGATCAGTTTTTTTGGTAATTTTACAAAAATCGTCCACAAGTGGTTGGTTTTTTAAAAATAAATTAATTAATTTAAAAATAAACCGACCACATGTGATCGGTTTTATTAAAATTAATTAATTAATTTAAAAATAAAACTGCTACTTGTGGTCGATCTTATAAAATTAATAATTAATTTAAATAAAATACCAACCATAAGTTGTCAATTTTGTAAAAATTAATTAATTAATTTAAAAATATAACCGACCACTTGCGGTTGGTTTATTAAAGCTAATTAATTTAATAATAAAATCGACCACTTGTGGTCAGTTTATTTTTAAAAAAATATTTTTAAAATATTTTTTTATTTTTTAAAATAATATTGAATTTCAAATATATATATATATATATATATATATATATATTTTCAAAAAATCAATCGCACGTGGTCGGTTTTAAAAAAACTACCACACTTTTATCGACCACGCATTTTGGTTGGTTTTGTGGTTGAAAATGAAGGACTGGTTTGTGTGGTCGGATTTCCTATTGTTTTACTAGTGCCAGGAGCACTAGAAACCTAGGTGGAGCCAATCTCAAGAATCTACCCAGCGTGTTCGACTCCTCAGTAGACATAGCAGGTTGGATCACAATTGGCCGAGCGACTATAGGCTGAACAACTGTAAGACCCCGTAACATACTTAAGCTTAATTTAGTCCTTAAGCTTGTCAAGGGGGTCACAGACTTAGAAAATTCTAGCTAGATGCCCAGACTAAATTTTGTCCTTCAAAAGTTGGACAATTCACGATCAAGAAGGTCAATAGATGTTCCCGACAAGTTTTGGATTATTTGAAGCTCGTTTCAAGCAAGTTTGGAAGTCCAAAACAGTGGACCAATGCGATTTTAGCACGCCGCATTGCCAATCGCGTTGGTCACCAGTTGTGCAGACTGCTAAAGCCAAAATAACTAAGGCTCGACGCGTTTACGACGCGCCGCGTCGGGTATAGCATCAAAAACCTCGACGTACCACATCGCCCATAGCATCGGTGCCCAGTTATTTAGTCATTAAATATCCAAATTTTTAAGGGTACAGGGGTAATTCTCCCACCCTTATATAAGCCAAAAACACGGGATTAAGCCCTATTTACACCAAAATATAGCCACTTCCCTCAAGATCCTCTCAAGAACACATTAGGGTTTTCAATTGGGGATCCAAGTGCAAGATAATTTCTCCATAAATCATCAAGAATCATCCATCTAAGGTATGCATAGTGTTCATTCATGGACTCATTTCATCCATGAAGCCCAAGAACCAAGTTTTAAATTACGAATTGTGATATTCATTCTATGAACTGAATTTTGTTCATGTGTTGTTGTTGTATGAATTCCAAGATGGAACCTTTATTATGTCTTTATGAAATTATGCTAAATGTGGATTGAAATCATGAAATTGGGTGGAATTGTGAAGTAAGGTTTTATTAAATTCATGCTCATGCCTAAGCCTTAAATCATGCAATCTAAGTGTTTGATAAAAAGCCTAGGAGGATAGAAATTATGCTTGGTAGTTAAACTGTGACCCAATTTACGAATGTATGTGTTCCCTTATGTTTAAAATAATTTCCATGAGGATTGTTGTGCAATACAATTGCGTGATGATATAATTATCATATTAAAATAATGAAGTTAAGATATGATCATGTGCATTCTAACTTATATACAAGATTATGATAATCATGTGCTTCATGAAATATCCCCTACTGTCGTAGTATGAATTGTTGATGTTGGCCATGTATTCATGAAATCCATGAAATCAGTCTAGTATAGTTCACTTAATTATGTTTAGTGTCTATTCTGATGGGAGTAGGAATTAGCACCGTGTGAATAGAAGGATGGGAAGCACCGTGTGAATAGAAGGATGGGAACTCACCTATTATATGAGGGTGTGATTCTTAGAAGCAATCCTTGTGTTCCTGAACTACGTAGCCATCATAGGTTAAGATATCATAGCCTATTATAGAAGGATAGATGAGGTGGCTTAACCTGTTATATGAGCTTTCCCACCGTTCTCACTAGAGTTACCTGTTATATGAGGGTTACTCACATATTATCCTTACCAATGGCACAGTATTGACACCCTTCTAATTAGGATTATAGATTAGACACCAACTCAACTATATTGCGATTATTTGGGGTATGTCGGTTAGATAAATACTTCCCACAGTTTCAGTTACATAATTAGGACTGTCAGATACAGTCATACAGTTTTAGTAAAAAAACTCAGATAGTTTTTAGAATTCAGGATTATCAGATACAGTCAACTCAGAACAGTATGAAAATCAACTAGTTCTATCAGTAACTAAACTTTCAGATACAGTCGCTCAGTATCAGTTTTTTCAGTTATACAACTATCAGTATCTCATACTATCAGCACTCAGGCTTAGTAATCATGTCGTCACGATCTCAGTTTCAGTTATTACGTATTCATTCATGCATTCTCACATTCATGTTATCCATCCAGTTAGTATAGTTCATGCATGTGAACCCTTTGTATTTACCCTACCTCACATGTATACCAGTACATTCAATCGTACTGACACATTTGTACTATGGTGTTTTTATACCATAGGTTCAAAAGTACAAACTTTAGAGCTTCAGTAGCAGCCAGGTTTAGTAGTAAGTCCTCATCATTTGAGGATGATATTATGAGTTATTTTATTAATTTAGTTTTAGCTTTCAATAAATGAAGTTAATTGGTGACATGTCCTATCAACTCCTTATTCAGATAGTTAGAGGCTTTTCAGACTAGCATGTTCAGACAGTTATTTCAGTTGTTTTGGATGTTTTATACCCCACCCAGATGTTATATTTTAATAGATATTATGTCTTTGTTTTGAACCTTATGTCTTTACAACCTTTATTTCTATATTTATACAGTATATTATGCATTGTTCAGGTACAGATATCAGTCATGGGTTAGCTTGTGGTCCTTTGGGGTCATGAGCACCGTATAGCATTCTGGGTACTAAATTTGGGACGTTACAAATTTGGTATTAGAGCCTAAGGTTCAATAGTGTCCTAGGAAGTCTGAAAGCCACATCTAGTAGAGTCTTGTACATGGGTGTGTTGTGCACCACATTTATGTACATGAGGCTATGAGATGTTTTAGGAATAGTTTCCCTTCTTTCAATATTCATGTCATGATAGTGAGCATAAGCTCAAGTTAATCTCTCAGTCTGATCTATTTCTCCCTTTCTTCTATAGAACATGCCTCCCAAAAAAAAGGAATCAGTCAGCCCCTCACCCCGAAGATCCTTTGGGCGAACATATTTTTCATGCAGAGTTCAGAGCTGCATTCACTGCTCTTGCTCAATCAGTTGCTACTCAGAATAAATGATCAGTTGTCATTCCGATTAACCTAGTGGCCAGTTTAACTGTAGTCAGGATTTGGGACTTCACCCGAATGAATCCTCTATCCTTTCTCGGGTCTAAGTCAGATGAGGACCCTCAGGAATTCATCGATCAGGTTTATAAAATTACAGACATCATGGGGTTACTTCTAGTGAGGGCGCTGAGCTAGCTGCATATCAGTTGCGGGACGTTTCTCACACTTGGTTTAAACATTGGAAGTCACAAAGGCCAGATGATACAGGGCCTATTGAGTGAGAGGAGTTTGTCACTGCATTCTTAAATAGATTCTTTCCCCAAGAGCTGAGAGAGGCTAAGGTGTTAGAATTTATCAATCTTAGGCACAGTATTCTTTTAATTTTACTCAATTATCCAGATATGTCCCTCATGTGGTTGCAGACAGCAGGTCCAAGATGAGTAAGTTTGTTTTAAAGGTGAATGATAATGTGGTCAATGAGTGTAGGTCTGCAATGTTGAATAGTGACATGACTTTAGCCAGACTTATGACTCATGCCCAACAAATAGAAGAGCAAAAGATTAAGATGTGGGAGAAGCAGAATAAGATAGAAAAGACATATAGTTTCAACTTTTCACATCTCAAATCAGAAGGAGGAAATCGTTCTCAGTTTCTTCCTAAGTCATCAGTTCCAGATCCTTCTTCATCTAGTGCTCCAGCTCCTAGATTCAGAGACGGTAGCAGAGATGGAGCTCCAGGCTATAAATCTCAGGATAGTGTTAGCAGTGCCCATACCTATCCTCTTTGCCAGACTTGTGCAAGCACCAGCAGGATATTTGCAGAGCTGGCAGTAGTATTTGTTTTAGATGTGGCAAGCAACGCCACCGAGTCAGAGACTGTCCTCAGCTAGGTCCTCAGGGTCAGCAGAACCATTCCTCAGCTCAGTCCGATCGCCCAAACCAACAGGGTACCACCTCCAGTACTAGTAGTGCGCAGCGTCCAAATTAACTTTATGCTCTCCAGTCCCAGAAAGATTAGAAAACTTCTCCTAATATGGTTACTAGTACATTATAGATATTTCATATGCATGTTTATGCTTTGCTAGATCCAGGTGCTTCTTTGTCTTTTATTACTCCCTATATAATAGTTGATTTTGGAATCAGTCCCAAAATTCTAGTAGAACCCTTTTCAGTCTCTACCCCAGTGGGTAAAACCATCATAGCCTGGTAGGTATACAGGAACTGCCCGATTATGATATTTTAAAAATTCACTACAACAAACTTAGTCGAATTAGAGATGACTGATTTTAATATCATTCTCGACATAGATTAGCTTTATTTATGCTATATCATAGTCGACTGCAGAAATAGAATAGTCCAATTCCAGTTTCTAAATAAACGTATCCTGGAATGGAGGGGTAGTACTTCAGCTTTTAGAGGTCAGATTATTTCCTACATTCGAGCAAGGAAAATGATATCTAGAGGATGTGTCTATCATCTTGTTCATGTTAAGGACTCTAGCTCCAAAACTCCCAATCTTGCATCAGTCCCAGTCGTGAATGAATATTCAGATGTCTTTACCAAATATCTTCCAGGAATTCCTCCTGAAAGGGAAATATAATTTGGCATTGATCTCCTTCAAGATACTCAGCCTATATCTATTCTGACATACAGAATGGCACCAGCAGAACTCAAAGAACTGAAAGAACAGTTGAAGGATCTCTTAGATAAGGGATTCATCATACCCAGTGTGTCCCCGTGGGGTGCACCATTCTTATTCGTGTGCAAGAAAGATGATTCTCTCAGAATGTGCATAGACTAACATCAGCTCAATAAAATCACGGTCAAAAACAAGTATCCACTTTCCAGAATTGATGACTTTTTTGACCAACTTTAAGGTTCCAGCTATTTCTCTAAGATAGACCTCAGATTTGACTATCATCAGCTCAGAGTTAGAGAATGTGACATTTCAAAGACATCCTTTCATACTCGGTATGGTCACTTCAAATTCTTAGTTATATCCTTTGGTCTTACCAATGCCCCAGTCGCTTTAATGGACTTGATGAACTGGGTGTTCAAGTAGTACTTGGACCTGTTCATCATAGTCTTTTTAGATAATATTCTGGTCTATTCTTGCAGTGACCGTGATCATGCAGACCATCTCAGTGTCATACTTCAGACCCTTAGAGATCATCAGCTATTCTCCAAATTTTGTAAGTGCGAGTTTTGGCTAAGGTCAGTAGCATTCCTTAGTCATATCATTTCTTGTGATGGCATTAGAGTAGATTCTCAAAAGACCAAAGTAGTAAGAAACTATCCCAAACCTATATCTCCATCAGACATTACGAGTTTCTTGGGTTTGGATGGCTATTATAGATGGTTTGTTGAGGGATTTTCTTTTATTGTGTCCCCTATGTCCAGAATGACTCAGAAGAAAGTCAAGTTTTAGTAGTCAAATTCTTGCGAGAAAAGTTTTTAGGAGTTAAAGACTCAACTCACCTCAGCTCCAGTCTTAGCTCTTCCAAATAGTTCAGATGGATTAAGGTCATAGCCTATGCCTCCAGACAGCTTAAAACCCATAAAAAGAATTTTTCTACTCATGATCTTGAGTTAGTAGCCATAGTGTTTTCCTAGAAGATTTAGAGGCATTATCTATACAGAGTTCATGTAGATGTATTCACAGATCATAAGAGCCTTCAGTATGTCTTTTCTCAGAAAGATCTCAATCTTCGTCAGAGAACGTGGTAAGAGCTCTTGAAAGATTATGACATGAGCTTCCTTTTTCATCTGGGCAAGGTCAACGTAGTGGCCGATGCTCTCAGTAGACTGTTTATGGGTAGTATTGCTCATGTTGAGGACAGTAGGAAGATTTAGCTTAGGAGGTCCATCAACTTGCCAGACTGGGCACTCGCTTAGTCAATATAGAGGAAGGTGACATATGCATTTAGAGTAGTTCAGAATCATCTCTAGTTTCCAAAGTAAAAGAAAAACAAAATAGAGATCCCAATCTAGTCAAGTTGAAAGAATCAGTCAAGGATCAGAAGATAGAGGTTTTCTACCAAGGGGGAGATGGTGTTCTGCATTGTCAGGGTTGTCTATGTGTTCCACGTGTAGATGACTTAAGGCAGTGAATTCTTGCAGAAGCATATGGTGCACGCTACTCTATTCATCCAGGGGACACAAATATGTATCGAACTTGCAGGAAATTTATTGGTGGAGTGGGATGAAGAGAGATGTTGCAAAGTTTATGGATAAGTGCTCTATATATTAGCAGGTAAGGATAAAGAATCAAAAGCCTAGTGGGTCCATACAGGAGTTCAGTATTCCTACTTGGAAGTAGGAAGAAGTAAACATAGACTTCGTGATGGGGTTGCCTCATACTCATCATTAGCATATTTCAGTTTGGTTCATTTTAGATAGAATGACGAAGTCAGCTTATTTTCTTCCAGTCCATACCTCTTATTCAGACGATCCCAAAATCTATATCAAAAAGTTGGTCAGATTGCACGATATTCCATTATCCATTATCTCAAATAGAGGTACCCAATTTACCTCTTATTTCTGGAAAGCATTCCAAAAGGGTATAGCCTTTCATCCTCTGACAGATGGTCAAGCATAAAGGACCATTCAGACTCTAGAAGATATGCTAAGGGTGTGTGCAATTTATTTCAAGGGTAGTTGGGATGACCACTTGTCTTTGATTGAGTTTTCATACAATAATATCTATCATTCAAATATTAAGATGGCTCCGTTTGAAGCTCTCTATAGTAGAAGATCCAGATCTCCAGTTGGTTGGTTTGAAGTTAGTGAGGCTTCAGTTATAGGTCTTGACTTAGCATTCGATGCCTTAGAGAAAGTCCAGTTGGTCAGAGAAAGACTCTGGGCTGCTCAGAGCCGACAGAAGTCTTATGCAGATGTGCATATAAAGGATCTCGAGTTTGAGATCAGTGATTATGTCTATCTAAATATCTCTCCCATAAAGAGAGTAAAGAGATTCAGTAAGAAGGGAAAGCTCAGTCCCCGATATGTCAGTCCCTTCAAGATACTCAGTCGTTTTGGCAAGGTAGCTTATGAGCTCGAGTTGCCTTCAAATTTAGCCTAAGTTTATTCATTTTTCCATGTCTCTTTGATCAAGAAGTGTATAGGTAACCCGGTAGTTATAGTCCCTATTCAGAGCATAGACGTTTAGAATAGCCTCTTTTATGAAGAAATTCCAGTCAAAATTCTACACTATCAGACTCATAGACTGAGGAACAAAGAAGTTCCTCTAGTCAAAGTTCTTTGGTGAAATCATTCCATTGAGGGAGCTACTTAGGAAGCAGAAGCAGATATGTGAGCCAAGTATCCTTACCTCTTCCCCGCCAACTCGAGTCTAGCTCAAGGTAACAGTTATCCTTAAGCTTTTCAGTTTTATGT
Source organism: Capsicum annuum (assembly GCF_002878395.1). Lineage (NCBI taxonomy): Eukaryota > Viridiplantae > Streptophyta > Magnoliopsida > Solanales > Solanaceae > Capsicum > Capsicum annuum. The sequence continues at coordinate 69,687,375 of NC_061118.1, read as the reverse complement.
TCAGACTTCAGTTACAATCTTAGTATTCAGTTCATGCTCAGAATTCTATTATAAACTCGGTATTAAATACCACTACACATTCAGTCATGCATTCATGTATCAATTCAGTTATATAGTCATGCATAATATGTGCATTCTCATTGTGAGAAACCCAGTACATCAGAACACTTAGTAATGCATTCACGAATCAGTTACACATGCATCAAATATGCATGCTCAGTATGATATATTCAGTTATTAGTCATGTCAGTCATGAAATCATGTTCCAATGGTTCATGCTCAGTATGTGTTTCAGTCTATCATTTCTCCCCTCTTAGTCGGTCTCATTCGGGGAGAATGTTCTCAAGGGGTAGATATTATCAGACCTCGTAAAATACTTAAGCTTAATTCAATCCTTTAAGCTTGTCAAGGGGGTTATAGACTTAGAAAATCCTAGCTAGGTACAAAGAATTAGCTTAATTTTGGCCTTCAAAAGTTGGAAAATTCATTTCACCACCTTATCATCCATTAATGGTCTATATTCTTATTAATTCATGATCAGGAAGGTCAATAGATGTTTCCGGACAAGTTTCAAATTTTTCGAAACTCATTTCAAGCAAGTTTGGAAGTCCAAAATAGTGGACCAATGCGATCTTGGTGGGCCGCCTCACCAATCGCATTGGTCACCAGTTGTGCAGACTGCCGAAGCCTAAACAACTGAGGCTTGATGTGTTTACGGCGTGCCGCATTGGGTATAGCATTGAAAGCCTTGACGCACTATGTCACCCATAGCATCGGTGCCTAATTATTTAGTCATTAAATGTCTATGTTTTTAAGGGCAAAGGGGTAATTCTCCCACCCCTATATAAGTTAAAAACACGGGATTAAACCCCATTTACACTAAAATATAGCCATTTCCCTCAAGATCCTCTCAAGAACACATTAGGGTTTTCAATTCGGGATCCAAGTCCAAGCAAATTTCTGCATGAATCATCAAGAATCTTTCATCTAAGGTATACATAGTGTTCATTCATGGACTCTTTTCATCCATAAAGCCCAAGAATCAAGTTATAAATTACGAATTGTGATGTTCATTCTATGAACTGAATTATGTTCATGTGTTGTTGTTGTACGAATTCCAATATGAAACCTTTATATGTCTTTATGAAATTACGATAATATGTGGACTAAATTCATGAAATTGGGTGGAAATGCGAAGTAAGGTTGTATTAAATTCATGCTCATGCCTAATCCTTAAATCATCCAATCTAAGTGTTTGATAAAAATACCTAGGAGGATAGAAATTATGCTTGATAGTTAACCTTTCACCCAAGATATGAATGTATGTGTTCCCCTATGTTTAAAATGATTTCCATGAGGATTGTTGTGTAATACAATTGTGTGATGATATAATTATGATATTAAAATGATGAAGTTAAGATATGATCATATGCATTATAAGTTATATGCAAGATTATGATAACCATGTGCTTCATTAAATATCCCCTACTGTCGTAGTATGAATTTTTAATATTGGCCATGTATTCAAGAAAGTCATGCTTTGTCAGTTTCCTTCTATCGAGTCCTGAGGATACTTGTACTCCAAAAATATAGCGTTTACCTAGAGCCAGTGTCATGTTTCACGATATCCTCAGTCAAGCCATGATCCATTGAACTCAGTCAGTAGTATTCCGTCAATCAACGAAACTCCATGAAATCATTCTAGTCCAATTTATTTAATTATGTTCAATGTCTATTCAGGTGGGAGTAGGAATTAGCACTGAGCGAACTCAAGGATGGGAACTCACCTGTTATATAAGGGTGTGATTCTTAGAAGCAATCCTTTTATTCCTGAACTACATAGCCAGTGTAAAGACATCATAGCCTATTATAGGAGGTTAGATAAGGTAGCTTAACCTATTATATGAGGGTTCACACCGTTCTCACTAGAGTTACCTATTATATGAGGGTTACTCACAGATTTTCCTTACCAGTGGTGCGGTATTGACACCCTTCTAATTGGGGTTACAGATTGGACCACAACTCAGCTATATTGTGATTATTTGGGGCATTTCAGTTATATAACTACTTCCCACAGTTTCAGTTACATGATTAGGACTGTCAAATACAGTTACACAATTTCAATAAAAGAACTCAGGTAGTTTTTCTGAATTCAGGACTGTCAGATACAGTCAACTCAGAACGGCATGGAACTCAGAAACTAGACTGTCAGATACAGTCGCTCAGTAGCAGTTATTTTAGTTATACAGCTATTAGTATCTTATTTTATCAGCACTCAAGATCAGTAATCATGTCGTGACGATCTCAGTTACAGTTATTATGTATTTATACATGAATTCTCACAGTTATGTTATCCAGCCAGTTAGTATAGTTCATGCATGTGAACCCTTTGCATTTAGCCTACCTCACATGCATTCAAGTATATTCAATCTTACTGACGCATTTGTGCTATAGTGTTTTTATACCATAGGTTCAGAAGAACGAGCTCCAGAGCATCAGTAGTAGCCAGGTTTAGCAGTGAGTCCTCATCATTCAAGGACTATATTATGAGTTATTTCATTAATTTAGTTTTAGCTTTCAGTAGATGGAGTTAGTTGGGGACATGTCCCATCAACTCCTTATTTAGACAGTTAGAGGCTTTTCAGACTAGCATGTTCAAACAGTTATTTTAGTTGTTTTGGGTATTTCATAGCCCATCCAGATGTTATATTTTAACAGATATTATGTCTCAGTTTTGAACCTTAGGGCCTTATAGCCTTTATTTCCACATTTATACAATATATTATGCATTGTTCAGGTACAGATATCAGTCATGGGTTTGTTTGTGGTCCTTCGGGGTCATGAGCACCATGTAGCATTCCCGGTACCAGATTCGGGGCGTTACAACAACTGCCGAAATAAGAGAAACCTCAACTCCAGAAGCTACATCTATAGGTTGTACTTCTATCCCAGTAGTATGCGAACCATCAACAATAACCAATGGCTGAACTTAAGCATCTCTAAGCAAAAAAAGGGGGATAAATCCATGTGGAGCTTAGGCTAGTCCCTATCCCACAGTTGGCTTAGCTGGAGGAGTCTCTGGATCGGGTGTAGGAAGCATCAAGGAACATGTACTAGGGTGTATATGCAACTCGTTTAGATCATGAGCTGGCACAAAAGAAAGAAAACGAATTTTACAGTATCAATGATCAGTACCAGGATTTGGGGGAGGTCCACCCTGAGGCCTAACTAGGGACAGATCACGAGTATGGGTCTTGAGACCCTCCTCATGTATAATTGTATCACAAGTCCTAGGCATCTGCAAAGGAGTAAATTCAAAAGAATTACCAACAAACCAATTTAGACTCTTGGAGCGATATGAGTGAAGGAAGTGAGAGACTCCTAAGAATGTCCTATTGCCTCTTGAATATAGTAAACAGATGTCAATGTTCTGATCCACAGGACTCTTTTAGACACTTTCTCTTGTACCAATAATATCAGTGAAACCTAGGCTCTGATACCGATTTTTCCTGACTTGATTTTTGATTCATGATGACACCTACAATAACCCACAGTAGGTAAGCCAACACTGTAATTCGGAGCTAATGCAAGGGGTTACCGTGGTAGGAACATCCAAAGTGGACCCTATATGGGAACACAATATAACCAAGACATTCCACAAAGAAACAACTAACATTCGAATACCAACCCCATGACCTGAAAGTATCAGTACAAGAGCATCTCTATATTCGACAATAGAAATTACAACTACACGTCTAACAGACTTAAATAGTCTTATACATTCCTCTCGAAATAGGAAAATCAATAAATTCATTATTTTGGATTGCTCTATATACCAGTAATTTTGTATTGACACCTTATATTTCAGGGTCTGAAACTCAATCTAGGGGTCCCGCTAAAGTGTAGAAGTGTCAGATAGCAGTGTGCAGTTGGTAAGCCTTCTTTCTTTCAGATGGCCTGTTCTAGAGCATTGTTATTACATTTTGTTTTAGGTTCGACTGGGGGCCTTGTCCCAGGTTTGTTTCATACTTTTGATGGAACTTGTAATGTTAGAGATTTTGCAGACAGGTGTTATATGTCTAGAATATTTAGAACTTTTTTTCTAATTGTTCAAGTTTATGAGTTTGACCATGGTACCGTCTTGTATTGTTTTCCATAAATTTTCTTATACTATATGAATTTTTTGCATGATTACTAGATTTAGAAGAGCGCCCGAGCCTTCATGGTTCGGGATGCTCATTACGGCTAAAGCCCCGGCTTGGGTCATTACAGACAACCACTCATATGTACAAATTACACTACTTTAAAAAAAAAGATAGCTAGCAACATAACTCAAGTACCTTCACAACAAGAATGTCCCACTCACTCATAAGAAATCATGCATATCAATGCAGAGACGATCAAGACATACTCATACTCAACAAAGTAGTTCCATTCAATGCATGTCAAATACTATAGGCTTGCCCTTATTTTATTACCTTATCATTCAGATAGTCAAGTCAAGATCACTATAAGATTTTCCTCAGCTTATAATGTAGGCTCGGAGCTAGCATGATAGATATGGACGTTTAAAGTGACTAAGCCTCCTTGGAACTACACTTACTTTTGGGTCTCACTTACTAGCCAATTTTCTTTTATTCCACCCTTAGTTATCTTTTTATTCTTTTATGCATATTCAGGTTGGGTGTGGTCTTTTATTATTTTTATTTTTTTCTTTTTCACAATTTTTTATTTTTTCTCTTTTCTTTTTCTACCACATCAAGACCTACTAACATTTTCTCTTATTTTACCCTTATCCATACTCATTTTATACTATGCACCCCTATGATGGCCACTTTCAACTTAAGCTTTTTGCCTGAGTTAAGGTGCACAATGTCCAAAGAGTACTAGAGCTAAAATAGGTTGGGATTGTGAAAGGTGTAACAAGAAAAATAGGCTATAATGCTCAAAACAAGTATCAAGGGACACAACTCACACATGGAAGGTCATTTAGGCTAAAAGTTGACTAATATCAAAGTGGCCTATGATCCTTTCCTAATCAACTATCCTTTAACCTAGGCAAGACTAATCTGGCAAGTTCTGAATTTAACATACAAAGGAAACTAGGTAGTATCTCACACTCACGTAGTACATAGTCAATATCACCTACTGCTACCTATTCAGTTCATGAAATTTTTAGAAAATAGTTATCATGTCCCTAATACTAATGTTATAAAGAGATCCATAAAGTTCACGCATATGTACATCAATCACAGTTCTAAAACATAAATTTTTGAAGGTTTATCAAAATCAATCAAAATTTGACTATTGCCCTAGATACTCAAAATCACTTAATTACATAAAACATCACAATACAAAAAATACAATACGACACATAATTATCCTAGACATGTTGGTTCTATAACTATACCATGGCCGATAAAAAAAAAAGCACGATAACAAAAACTCATAGCAGTATGTTATGCCCACCCCAACTAAAAATTAAGCATTATCCCCAATACAGTAAAAACAAAACATAGGGAAGTGATAACATACCTGGAACACACTAGCGCCCGAGTCAAGAGCCTTCTCAGATAGGGGCATATAAGCTGGCGGAGGTGGTGGTGGTGGCGGTGCACTACTGGATAATGCACTCGCTGCTATAGCGTCATGCCTTTGCCTATCTATGAATATAGTATCCAAAGAATTATGTTTGGCCTTTTTAGAGGCCTTCCTCTCTATCATAACAGGACCCTGTAAATCATGTAAATGACCTCTCTTGGTCCCAATTATTAGGAACTCATCCTAATCCTCCGTGAAGAATTAAAAATATATTAGCATACACAAAAGTTATATCTGGACTACATGTGGTATCATAGAGGGAGTAAATACTACATGGATCTCTATAAGAGAACGTACCTCTACTCATAGGATATCAAAATCCTCTCTCATCTGAATCAAATTCGGTGCACCTGTCTTTGTATATCGGGATGTAACCCGTATCTCCAGCTCATTAATCTATGTTTGAAAATCAACATGCAAATCTGACAGTGCAGCTCTTTAAGCATCCTCCCATCTAGCCTTGGCCTACTCAAATCAAATCCTAACCCTTGATCTCATCTGTCCAAAGAGTATAGTCATCTTGATCTTGACAACCTTCAATCAAGCGACTGTAGCGCTCTTGCTATCCACTAAGAACTATAAAAACTCACTGGATACAGTAATCGAACCTGTCCTAGAAGCTGTAGTGAATGGGTAAGAAGGCTCTATAAATGCACCAACTAGCTCTAAAGTCAAAGTCGAGGCTGAAGAAAAAGTAGCTTGTGTCCCCTCACCCAGAGTACTCAAATTTGTAGCTTCTCTCTACTGTCCTATCTCTATATCTACACCAATACCTCCATCCTTTATATGTGCCTTATCAGGCACTGCAAAAACTATCTAGCCCTTAGTCTGGGCCTGTGTTATTGCTTTTTGTTGTCTAGGTCTCCTAGAAGTTCCACAATATGCCACACCCTTTAAGTTCCTCATTTGTGCAATAGCATTAATAGTCACCATCTCATCAATACCTGGTAACTCAGGCACACCTGCCTTATATCATAGCCTTTGGATGATACAAGGAAATGGCAGGTTATTCAGTTTACTAAAAGCTCTATTGTGTAGCTCATACCTGAGGATAGCACCAAAGTCAACATCATAACCATATCAAGCAGGAAACCCATGCAGCTTACTCTCATGTCAATGCATTATCTGAAGTAGTGGGAAGTAGGCGATATTAAATTAGTAACCACCAAAATTTGGCCTTTAGTGTTAACAGTCCCTTCTTAATCACAGTTGGGCCCTCAATCCATATGGCCTCATCACCCAATGGTCAAATGCAACCAGTTATCTATCTAACCATCTCGAGCCTCTCAGCCCTATGCTTAGCATCCCATATAATATGATGATCCTGTGCGATCCTCAATCTATGGTGGCACTCTATTGTAGATATGGGTGTAATATAATTTGAGCTAAATATGACTCTGTGGATAGTCTCCTCTCTGACATCAACTCTGACCTCTTTAACTAGAGTATGATCAAAATGAAACTGCCGTGCAAATTTGATAAAGCCTAGATTATGTTTCATGGAAAGGACTATGGTAGCTCTGTAAGATGCATAAAACTCCCTCACCATAGTTAGGCTATAAAAATTGAGTGGCCTAATATCCACCCGAGTTAATACCTGTCAAATCCAACCCTCAGCTACGGTAACCGCTCCAACCTTGATAGGTCAATCTGACTCTACTCATCAATACATCGCATAGTCCTATCTAGCTCTAGACAGTGTTATAAAGATCATATATGTGTCACATCTCTTCCATACACCACCTGAGATATCCCTTCTTGGGAGATGTATTTGGGGAATGTGCGGGTATGGGTGCTTGTTATATAGCATGGAATACTAGTTTTATACCCTCCTTAAACTAGGGTACCTCTGTTTGATATGTATGAGTAGTGGTACCCTCCTCAAACTGGGTTATCACTGATGACTACTCCTGCTCAACCTCCTCAGAAGAATCCTAGGACCCCTCCCCAGACTGAGGGTCCCATGAATTAGTTGTGGAGTCGACTCTAACTTTCTCTCCTCATAATCATCATCAGGTAGAGTTGTATGTGGTGGTGATATCCTCGCGGACTTCATCCTCGTCCGTTTGTGGCTGACTGAGCAACCCAGCAAGTCTATCCTTATGTGACTCCATGTGTCACTGCAATTGCAGTATCAATATGATATTGTCACGGATACTCCTCCACCAAACCGCTAAGCTCAGGAGACTCTTCCCATCTTCTTAAAGTACCAATGGCTTTCTTATTTGTTGTTTTAGGTGCCATGTATACCTGATAAACCAGTTGTTCGCTTCTAACAAAAGTGAGGGATAGTAAAAGTTGAAGAAAAACTCTCAATTCAAAATTTTCAAATTTTTCCTCATTTTTCACACCCCTATAACCTATTTGAAATCCCAACAAGTACAATGTATACACACTACCCAATAATCATGAATTTCAAATCAAACAAATATGTTCAACTCGTGTCATTACTTTCATTCATTAAAGTTCAACTTTCGGTTAGGGCCTAACTTTGAATTTTAACTAGAAACAAGGCCTTACATTATGATTTTAGGCTATTTTAATTCTCCCTCATACAAGTATGATAGTTTTTATATATTTAGCAATGAAATACACATATCAACTTGTTTCAACAATAGATAAAATACTATAGCACTATTAGGAGCCAATAAAGTTACCTCTTATATGAAAATCCAGAAGAGAATAATGAAGAACTCAAGAAAAATCAAGGTTGAAACTTGTTTATAGCATGTTTGTACAAGTTTGTATTTCAAACAAGTGTCAATTTTACCTTTTCTTAAGTGTGGGGTTAGTTTATGTTTAAAGTGGGAAGTTTGAATTCAAACAGAAAATTGAAGTTTTAAGGATTATGATGAGTTAGAATGAAGGTTAGAATATTTTTATATAGGTGGGGGTAGTAATAGGTCATATTTAAATGTTGGTGGGACTAAAATTTTAATTAAAAAGTGGGCCTAAATTTGACCTATACGCGGCTTGTACCTGCGCCCTGTACCCGCTGTCGGGTCCTAAGCGCAGGTGTCGGGCCAAAAATTTTAGCCCGCTTTTACATAACCCATACTTGGTGTATTGACATTTTTATAGATACTTATGGTCCCACAACCCAAGTTTTAGGTCCCAAAAGTAAAATTAGTTGTCAAAGTACATAACTTACCATTTTTTCCTCAAAATTTCAAATTTTCAATTTTCTACTCAACTTACCGTGTGGAACTTATGAACATAATGGGTTGATCACACAGTCCCCTTACTTAGAAATTGATGAATTTATCAATGTTTATCATATTCCATGTAAGGATCAAAAGATACAAACCTACAAAAGTAAAAACAACAAAAAATATAAATACTGAAATTTAGTGAGTTGCTTCCCACTCAGCATTTGATTTAATGTCCTGACACAACGCGACTATGTTGGTTACTCAGAATTCACCAATAAACTCATGGTTCTCCTCCCATGAAATACTTAATTTAATGTCACAACACGATGCGAGTATCTTGACAACTTAGAATTCATCAAGATACCCATAGAAATATCCTACAGGATCATCAATACAATCAGTCACTGATACTATCCTCATGTCGGTTGGCAGCTTCATGGAGTTTTAGATGTTGAATGTCATCTCCTCACTATTGAGTTGGAATTTTAGCTCAACCTTCATCATGTCAACCATAGCTCTACCTATGGCCATGAGTGGTCTTCCTAAAATAATGGAAATCTCGGTATCAACATCACCGTCCAAGATGATGAAGTCAATCGGGAAAATAAATTTGTCCTCCATAACTATCATATCACAAGAGAATCCCATAGGCTTCTTCATTGTGCTGTCAGCCATCAATAGCCACTCAATGTCGGTTTCGGAGGGTTCAAGCCTAGTTTCTTGAAGACGGCCAGCAGCATTAAATTAATGTTGGCCACTAAATCACATAAGGCTTGAGCAAATTTAGATGACCCAATAGTGCATGGTATAGTGAATGCTCTGAGGTCACCCTTTTTCTGGGCCAAAGACCTAGTCGTGACTGCGCTACGATACTGCACACCCTCAACATCTTTACAAGTTGCTCCTTTCTTCCTTGTGACTAACTGTTTCATAAATATGGCATATCTAGGCATCTGCTCTAATGCCTAAAGAATAGGTATATTCAAACTCAATTACCTCGGTATTGTAATAAACTATTTGAACTTACCTTTTTCTTTCTTTTGAATCAGTTGCTGAGGAAAAGATAGGGGTGATTTTGAAATTTTTCTTACTTCTGGCTCAATGATTGGACTCGTACCTTAATCTTAGAAATTATACCTCTATCTCTTCTAAATTCTCAGACTCATCAGCAGGTGTCTCATTATCAATAACTTCTATAGCAGTTATTGGGGGATCCATAGTAGTAATACCATTCTTTGTGGTAATAGCAAGTATGTGATTATCGTTTTTTAATTTTTTTGTTGTGTTGTTGAAAGGATACTTGGTTGCCTCTGGTTTAGAATTACTAACATCTACCTAAACTGGTGCTCCAACTGCTTGATAGCAATACCATGAGACTCAACCTACTGGGTCAATCCAAAAATATTAGGCTTAATTTTCTTAAGGCTGGTCTCCCAATTTTTCAGACCCTATACCAATTTAGCCAGCATCTTTTTTATTCTAGATTCTACATCTCGTCTACCAGGTGGAATATATCTATATCCCTTCTTTCTATTGTCATCCTTCTTCCTTCAGTCACCATCTTGCTCTCTACTACGGTCTCTGTACCTATCAAAATAGTTCCAACCTTGGCTCCCTTGCTCTTGGGCTCAGAAACCCACCATCTAACAATCCAGGTAATTAGCTTCTTCTTTCAATTCAAACTTTTATGCTTTGGAAGATGACCCTTGGGCTGCTACTGTATTTACTTTCTTAGAATTTGTTGCTACAAATTGCTTTGCTAGCACCCTAAACCAGTCCTTAGTAATGCAATTTCTTACGCTACTGTATCATCAGCCGATCTTTGATCTAAAAAATCACCAATAACATAACTACCAGATCACCTCCCATTCTCTCGAGTTTTCCACCCTCGGTTAGTGAGTGAGATCTAATATAACATCTCTAAAGCTGTCTCCCAACATAGTCTCATAAAAGCTCCTCCAGAGATAGTGTCTGCCATGTCTCTAGAGCTGATATTTAGGGCTCTGTAGAATATCTCTGATAAGCTTTTCCCTAAATACTAATGATTGAGAACTAAGTTCATCTTTTTTTAAACCTGAACCAAGTCTCATACATGGACTCTGACTGTAGCAGCTTGAAATTATAGATCTTGTCCTTAAGCTGCAACATCCTTAATAGAGGGAAGAATTTGTTTAAGAATTTCCTGCATAACTCATTCCAAGTCGTGATAGTACCTTTTGGAAATTCAACTAACCATAAAAATGCTTCGCCAGGTAAGAAGGGGAAAAGCCTCAGTCTAAGTGCTTCCCGATTTACCCCTAGATTGGTATATGAGTTATAGATCCCAAGGAAATTTTCAAGGTTCAAGTTTGCATCATCAATAGGCAATCCTACAAATACACCCTTCAAATTTAAAAGTTGGATTATGGCATTCGCAATGTAAAATTTGATGCCTGGGGCAAAACAAGAGGTACTATGGCTCCAGTCTCTATCGGCTCAACATATCCCATATCTTCCTCATCATCGATATGTGGTTGCATATATTGATATGTTAGGATAAATTGAACATGGTTACCTCTAGCTCTATTTTGATTCCCACCAAATGCTGCTTGGTGGTCTATTGCTTGTCTCTATTCAGCTAGATCCACATCCCTAGCTATTCTTTGAGTTTTTTTCGTTACTCTCTTTTTGGCTTTATTTTTAGCTAAAAGCTCACCAGTCTAATGAGCAATAATATCTTTTACCCTTTCAGTAGAAGGCACAATATCATTAACCCCTTCAGTATTATCACCTTTTTTCGGCTCAAATATCCTACCAGGTATTTGTAGGATATTCTATGGATTCAGATTCATTGGGAGTAAGGTATTGCCACTACTCCGTGTGATAGGTGTACACCGACGTATGCCCAACTAAGAAAAACAAAAAACTAAAAACCTAAAAGCTGCAATAACTTCAATCCATATATTAATAGTGTGTCACCGATAACGATGCCAATTTCTTGATGGCATCCAAGAAATATCTCCTTTTAGATGATGGTAAAGTTGCTGTCAATATATAGTAACCCAACTAATGTTGGGGTCGAATCCCAAGGGAACACATGGTTTGACAGATCTCGGTGGTTACAGTATATGGGAAAAATAGAAAAGTAAATAGGGGAATTTGTTTGTAGTCGTCTCAAACACAAAATAATATTAACTTGGTTGAAAAACGGTCGTAAGTGAACACTGGGATTGTATTTATCTTGGCATCTCAACTCCGTTGGTTTATCATGCGTTGTTGAACCAACCCACTACCTTCCATGCAAAAACGATAAGTTATGTACCTCCTGGAGTCTTTTGGGCAAGTAGGAGGATTTCACCAATTACCTATTGAGTCTCATGATGTCATGTTACTAACCCTTACCCTGATCCTAGTTAACTATCACCTTTTAAGTCTCAAGTTATTAGATGAAGGATAATAATCATTCAGATATATTGTAGTGCTTGAACGGATCCACTATTAACTCTCAAATTACTGTTGTCTTTATCTTTTCCTATTTACTACCCCTTTTCTAGAGAAAGTAGTAATGTCTAGGCGGGATCCTAATGTGCGCACCCATTAAGAAATCAATCATATCGAAGATAATGAAATGCATGCCATGGGTATTGGTTCCTGTCAACAATCACATTTCCCCTACTTTGTTAATTTTCTAGGGTTTCCACAACCCTAGCTATGGATTTTAGCCACTCATGATTGTGAAGAAATCAATAACATTCATGACGGAAAGTAAAGATAAAATCACAATGATATGATGAAAGAAAATTCACAACCTTAAACTGAATAATCAACCAAAGTCAATGTAATGGAATGCTATGATCAAAGATGGATCTTGAAATCAAAATATGTTTCCAAGTGGTAAAAGTGTGTCACCTCTACTAAAAAGTACATAAGGTGTATTTATAGTACAAGATAAAACCCTAAAAACTAAGCCCAAATAAAATAGGAGAAAATAAGGTCGGTGCCACCCGCTTCCTGTACCTATGGTTTGGTGATGGCTATAGGTTGTACCTTCAGTCTACTCCGGGCATAGGTACCAACCGCAGGTACCAAATGGGAAATTTTCTGCAAGTCATCTCACGGGATTTTGGACTTTCTGGTGCCCGCTTTATCTACATGCGGTCTGTCAGTCAATATTTGGTCTGTAGGTTGACTTTGTAGGTACTGGGAGTTAGTTTTTCAGCTCTACTTTGAAAATCAAACAAGCATTGATCACAATCAATCTAAAGAACCTCCCAACATCCATAATTTCTCAAAAAGTAGCCCAAAATACCTTATTCACCTTTTTCTCGAATTTAGCATCCATAACCTAATTTCTTGCAAAACACTCCAAAAACACCTTAATCCAAAAAATAGCCTTAAGTACATGCATATTCTCATAGATTTAAGCATAAAAATGCTATATTTTTACAGTACATCAACCCCCTTTTTTAGAGTTTGTAGTAATATCTAGGCAGGACCCTAATGTGCGCACCCATTATGAAATCAATCATATCAAAGATAAATCAATGCATGCCATGGGTATTGGTTTCTGTCAACAATTATAATTCCCCTACTTCGTCAATTTGCCAGGGTTTCCATAACCCTAGATATGGGTTTTAGCCGCTTATGATTGTGAATAAATCAATAACATTCATGATGGAAAGCAAAGATGAAATCACAATGATAAGAAGAAAGAAAACTGACAATTGTAAACTGAATAATCAATCAAAGTCAATATAATAGAATCCCAAGATCAAAGATGGATTATGAAATCAAAATTGTTTCTAAGTGTTAAAAGTGTGTCACCTCTACTAAAAAGTACATAAGGGGTATTTATAGTACAAGAGAAAATCCTAAAAACTAAGCCTGAATAAAATAGGAGAAAATAGGGTTTGTGGCTACCCGCTTCCTATTCTTTCAGTTTGGTCATGGTCACAGGTTGTACCTACGGTCTGCTTTGGGCGTAGGTACCAACCACAGGTATCGGATGGGAAATTTCCTACAAGTCATCTCTTGGGATTTTGGACATTTTGTTACCCACTTTGTCTACATGCAGTCTGTAGGTTGACTTAGTAGGTACCGAGAGTCAGTTTTTCAGCTCTACTTTGAATCTCGAACATACAGTGATCAAGATCAAGCCCAAAAACATCCCAATCATCTATAATTTCTCCAAAAGTATCCAAAACACCTTTCTTCACCATTTCCATGAACTTATCATTCAAATCATGGATTCCTGCAAAACATATGCAAAATGGATCATATATAACAAAAAGGCCTTAGAAACTTGCATATTTTCCTCTTCTTAAGCGTCTAAAGTGCTATATTTCTATACCACATCAAGAATTCCCTTGCTTCAATCCCCTAGAGAATTTAAAAAAGACTTTAGGTTGCTTATTCAAAAATATAGAATACCAATTATTTCCAAGCAGCCTGAACACCATATCAATTATTTCTTCACAAAATCCTATCTTTCTCAGCACTTTTGTAAGAAATAACCACTCCACCCTATCATATCCTTTCATTATATCTAGCTTCATAACATATTAGGAGGCTTTCTCTTTTTCCTTATTTCAGATAAAATCTCCTAAACCACCAATATATTCTGAGCAATAGTTCTTCCTTGGACAAAACCAGCTTGTTCCTCAGAAATAATATCGGGCAGAATTTCCTGAATTTTTCATGGATAATTCTAGAAAAGATTTTATTTACAAAATTACTAAGAGATATAGGTCTCGTGTCTGAAAAGGTATTCACTACCAACTTCTTTGGTAACAACACCAAATTAGTAGGTGTAATGAATCTTAGTAAATCATATCCATAGAAGAAATCTATTATCATTTGATAAAGATCCATACCAATAATATCCCATGCATCTTGATAAAAAGCTCCAGTCATTCCATCAGGGGGACCAGCACTGTTTCTGTCCAAACCCATCACTGCAGCTTTAACTTCCTCCAGACTTGGAACTTTGTTTAACTCCACATTATGTGCTTCTGAAACTACTGTAACCAATTCCTCCAACATTGATAAATCTCTTTCATCCTCCTATTTTGTAAATTATTTCTAAAAAAATTCTGTAGCAGTTTTTGCAATTTCATCTTGTTCTTTCACCCAAGTGCCTTCTTCATTCTGAATTCTTCTAATCTTCAGTCTAGACCTATACCTCTCGCTATTATATAAAAAATCTGGTATTTCTTTCCCCATCCTTGAACTATTTAAATCTTGCTTTCTACCTCTAGAAATCTTCTTTCCTTCTTAACTGCAAACTTAACTCTGCTTGTGCCTTAATTAAGTTAGCTCTATTGATTCACAAAGGATCTTCTTCAAACTGCTTCTCTCTCACCTTTAAATTCCTCCACCAATGTAGCTATCTCTTGAAAAATATTACTAAATTTTTGTTTACTCCATA
Organism: Capsicum annuum; assembly: GCF_002878395.1. Taxonomy (NCBI): domain Eukaryota; kingdom Viridiplantae; phylum Streptophyta; class Magnoliopsida; order Solanales; family Solanaceae; genus Capsicum; species Capsicum annuum. Next base: position 69,672,216 of record NC_061118.1, on the reverse strand, counting down.
TGGTTAAAGCAACTTTTTTCTTTTTAAATTGTTGATAAAAGATGATAAAAGGATTACCCTCTATCTTAGTTTTCCAATTCAACTGTATCACCTCTATGCATGATTCCTCTTTTAACTAAAAATTAAGAAATCTAAAAGACTTGACAATTTTCTCACTTATGCTACTAAAATGTAGTAGCATTGGAGCATGATCAGAACCACTTCTCACCAAATATTCTACCTTCATTACTGAAAATAAATCTTGCATCTTGTCAATGCACATCACCCTATCCAATCTTTTAAAAATTCACCCTTCATCAATTCTCCCATTTTACCAAGTGTATTTGCTACCCTTATATGCATATTTCTCCAAATTGCACATGTTTATACAATGATTAAAGTCCCCAGTTTTAGCTATAGTAACAGGTACCCCTCCAAGATTTTCTTTATCATTTCTTATAATATTAAAATCACCCCCTATTAGCTATGATTCTTAGATAACAATAGCCATATCTCCTAGAGACTCCCACAATGCTAATCTTTTATTTTGGTTACATTTTACATATATCAGTGTAACAAACAATGATATTCCAGTATTTTGATTCTCTAATTTTAATGTAATCTATTATTTCTCATCCTTGACCATACTATACTCCACTTCTGAATTCATAAATGCCATATCTTGCTTTCTATATTTGTTGATGCATGTTGCATCCCTAATCTTCTTTTGTAATCATCAATATTATGACTTTCTTAAAATGGTTCCATCAGCCCTATGAAACAAAACTAATGTCTTGTATATAGCGTAACAAATCTTGTGAATGCTTTTTGAGTATTCACTAATCTAATGTTCTATACCAACGCATTCATTTTGATTTTGATTTTGAAGTGTTACTCCTTGTCTGCATTGTACTTTCATTTGAATTTATGTCTTTCCTATGCCGCTTTCCATGCTTTGCACTTAATGTTTGTATTTTCTTTGGAGAGAAATTACCTTTTATGGCTACTTTCTCTATGTTATCCTCCAAATCTTTCTCATTCATATCTTCTTTCCTTTTATTTATGAGCTTCATTTGATTCCCTACTTTTATTGCTAAAGGAAAAATTCCTTCTAACACCATGACCTCTTTGTTAGCATTTTCCTATTCCAACACCATCAGTTCTCCTATTGTGATCTATTTATCAAATGCTTGTTGTTGTTCTTGTGCCCTCTGCTTTGTGTATTCTTCTCCATGCTTTGGTTGTTCATCTATCTGCTCCATATTATTCTCAACTCTTATCTTATCTTCTGGACTTTACTCTTTACCCTTATCCTCCTAATTCTGATCTATTTTCTTTACTGGTTACAAATCCGATTTTGACTTGCCAAAGCTCTTATTCACCTAATCTTTTATGCTCTCCTTAAATTTCTCCGCCTAGTTTTTTTCATTTAAAGCATCAAAAGTGTTGGAAGTAACAATTCCATCTTGAGTTTCATTCTCCATTTCCCTTACAATATGACCATGTCTATCTCTCCTATACTTGTTTCTCCTTTGTAGCCATTATCGTTTGTTTATGTGTTTTGTATTTACCCTAACGTCTTTCTTCTTCCTTTTATCTTTCCCCTATTCTATTTCATTATCAATACTTCTTTTTTCTCCGATACCATGTCATGCAACTCTGGATGAATATTATAGCAGCTTTCTTTATCATGTCCTTGTAAACAACATTCTTTGCAATACATAGGCACATAGTCATATTGTATTTGAATCTAATTTGAATTTATTTTCCTTGTACTATCATTCTCCTCATTGATCTTCACCTTATGTGGTAATTTAGCAACTAAATACATCTCAACTTTTACCCTTGCACAACTAGGTTTTGTTTGATTCCTGGTAGCCATGTCTACTGTTAAAGGTTTACCTACTGCTGAGGCAATACAAAATATTTCTTCCTTTGCAAAAAAATTAGTGGTAGATTAGGCATTGATATCCATGCTACTCCTATTATAGTTTCAATATTAGTTTCAAACCACGAATGTCATTTTAATGTTCTCATCTGTCAATACATGTCCTTGGCCTTTATGTAGTATGTTCTTGAAAGCAACTGGACATAATCCTCCAATCCCTCTAATCTAATTAGAATATGTCTTCCATCAAAAACTCTTATCGTACATTCACCTGTTATTCCATACTGTATTGGGATGGATTTTTGCAATTGTGTTATATACGGTTTTCCATAAGAAAACTTACCATTAATGGCGTATTGTAAATTTTCTTGTATGATCAAGCTTCTCACCTCGGATGATTTTCACATAATACTAGGTTCTCCATGCATCATAAAAACTGGTTTTAGAGGAACCCTAATATTATCATGCACGTACACCTTAGGTTTCAAAAGATCAACATGCTTTGGTCCCTTACAATCTAAACTATTCTTCTCTTCATTATTTTGTATCACTGATTCATCGAATGGGTTATTTCCACCTGATGTTGGTGCCATAATGGCCTGAAAAGTAAAGTAGGTTTAGGATTTTTGTATACATCGCCTAGAGAGAGAAAAATATTAAGGAGTGAATATATAATAATTAGTTATAGTATTTAGTTATAAGAATCTTTATGAATAATCTTGATGATTTTTTTCTCTATCTCAATAAGTACTTTAATGAAATGGAAAAGGTACAAATATACCCCTGAACTTTAATAAATTGTATAAATATATCATTTTTCATACTATGGATAAAAATATACCCTTATTGTTAATGAAAAGGTACAAATATACCCCCTACCTTTAATAAATGGTAAAAATATACCCCTCATCATACATTGGGTACAAATATACCCTTGTCATTCATGAAAAGGTACAAATATACCCTTCTCATTAATGATAGGACATGTATCAACATCGTATTGGTTGGTCCTTTTTAATTTATTTTATCTGTCAATAACTTAATCTATCCTAAATTATAACCCATACCTGATCCAAATAACCTGACCTGACCTGTGATACAATGAGGACCTTGGGTTTGGCCGAGGAATGTCCAAACTTTGCAAGTTTTTCTCATATTTCTGTTCTTAAAATGTTGTCTTCTTGTTCATTCTTTGAAGTTGGTGAACAATGGTGTAATAATGAATTTAAAGAAGGTAACAACAGTCATGAATAAGAAACAATTTCTAATTCATCAATGCTCATGAATTAGAAAAAACAAACAATAGCCATTCATGAAGAACACTAAACAGCATCAGAATATTAATCTAACATCAGAATATTAAACAACATCACAATATTAAATAAATCTCTATTCGATTTTAGATGGTAGATGGATCAAAAAATGAATCGAACCGACACTTTTGTTAGGTTTTTTGGGTTAGTGAGAGAGTGTAAATGTGAGAGAGTGGAAGAAAGAAACACGTGTGAATAGAGACGTGTGATATGTCTCTTGAAGCTTCTCTATTACACGGGATGGATTGGGTATGAGTTATATTTTAGGACAGATTAAATTATTCATAGATAAAATAAATTAAAAAGGGTCAACCAATACGATGCTGACACGTGTTCCGTCTTTAATGAGAAAGGTATATTTTTACCTTTTCATTAGCAGCAAAGGCATATTTATACCCAAAGTATGATGGAGGGTACATTTGTGTCATTTATTAAAGTTAGAGGGTATATTTGTACCTTTTTCATTTGTGAAATTATCAACAAATTCCAAATCTTATTGAACATAACACAAAATCTTCAGGTAATTTATGATGAAAGAAATAATTTTTCTTCCCTGTTGGTATCTTAACAAACAATAGTAAATCAAATATTTTAAATTTTTCAATTAATATGATACTAAAAATCTTAATATAATCAAAGTAAATAAGATAAAAAAAAAGTTTTTGGAACTTTCCGCACATCGCGTAGGTACATATACTAGTTATAACTAATAGGAAAGAAAAGTAAGATAGAAAAAGAATTAAGATAATGACTTTTGGGTTGTTAGTAACACACAATTAACCATTAAGGACCCAAAATGAAGGAAACAATCTAATATTACTGTCACATAATGATATCATTTTAGCACTTCAGTAATTTTATTAATAAGATGATGTTTCTCTAATAGTTTAATCTAATAATAATTAGAGATAGGTTTTTGATGGAATCAAGAAATCATTAATTTCCTATTTAAAAAAGATAATGCAACATACCAGTTTTTTTATAAATAAACGTAGAAGATAATGATTCTTAAAATTTTTATAACTAAAACAACAAAAAGTCTAATGAAAATTAAAACGAAATGAAATTGGACAAAAGAAAAGTTGTCAAATCAAAATTCTTTTCTCCCAGGGTGATCAAATTACAAACAAAATTTAAACAAAAGTTTTGTTATGGCCCACACATGTGATACTGTGTTAATTACAATAGGAAGTGAGATTGTAAGATGGAGTGAATTCGAAAAAATTGTCAATATAGAAAAGATAACAAATCAAGAAAGCTACACAATTCTTCGAACCAAAATCTATGAAGGCGTTTCATGAATAATGAGCAAAAGCATCAATAATAACTGATCCAAACATTATAAACAAAGTACAATCCGGATAAAATGTACTTGAATAAATATAACTAAATAAACCCATTGCCTTGCTCCAAATTGATGGTGGAAGGACTATTGTATAGGATGTATAGTCAAATTTAATACTTTGTGAAGGCGAATCGTAAAAGAATCATCTACAGATTATATTATGGTTTAAAGCAATTTGAATATTTATCATAAAAACATTATTTAATCTACAATAAAACTAGCATCTATATCAAAAGAAATTAAAATAAAAGAATAGGGAGAGATATTTGTTATTTCACATACCTCAACTATTATGTGAAGAAAACTTGTGGCCATTTAATTATAATCTTTCCAATTCTCATTAATATGTCTTGCTTCAATTCAACGAGAACAGCTATTAAAATAATTAAATTCTCATTAAGTATTTCTCCATAATTAACAGTATGATACAATTATTCAAAGAAAATGAGTCAGTGACCACCAATCTTCAAAACTCAATTAAAGTACTTAGATCAATGATGTAACTTCATAGAGGAAATATATTAACCTAATAGGAAGAAGATTGCTGAAAAAATTTTCTCAATTTAAAACTTTTGAATAGTTTCTTTTTTTCTATTTTCTTTTTAAAGCTTGGGTAGCTATTCTCACCAATATGACATAAGGAAGTGGGAGAAAAGAGCGACAATTTAATAAGATAAGGATGTAACATTTAATAATTTATTTCATATTCTGAAAATGTTACCAGACCCACATTTCTTCTTTTCGATGGGGTTTAAATGCAAAATTTATTATATGAGGCTTTTATTATTTATTTAATCGTAGCTTAGTAGAAGAAAATAAACTAAAAAATGCAATATAAAAGAGAAATGTCAAAAAAGGAGAGGAAAAAATACAAATGGAGATCATAAAGAGGTGTCACATAAACATATTTATAACCCTACTTTATTACTTATTATATATAACATAGGATCTCCAACTTTGGTAGTCCTCACTTAATTTTTTAATCTATTTTATCCTTAAATGAAGGTTTAATGACTTTGCAAATTCTCAATCATTTTGGTAAATTTGATTTATTATATGGGCTTTTTAAATGTTATACAAGTGATGAGTCATAAGAAAAGTGATAATGACACCACAAAAAATCTATTTATCCAATCAAATTAAAAATTAAATTTAAAATTTTGTCGTGTTCATTTGTGTGAAAATAATAATAATAATAATAATAATAATAATAATAATAATAATAATAAGAGAGAATACTTAATTTTTAATCCTCACAAGGAACTCTATTTTGTCTTTTTACCCCTAATAACTTTAATAACCTCGTAAGCTTTCACCAATTGAAGGAACATCTACAAAACTATTATGCTGAATCAGATTTATAAATAATTTAATTTAAGTACTATATTTGTTTATAATTAACTTTACTGACGTGATCATACAATAATTTATAGCATCAAATGATTTTATATTATTTAAATACAATACTTTTTTATCAAAAAAAAAAAATATGCTAGTCAATATAAATTTAATTGAGAAAAAAATAATGAAGTTAATTCAACATAAGGCAAAATTCAATTTAGATCGCTAAAGACTTTCATTCAAAAATTTTCAATAAAATAAAAAGCAGATGAGTCTTAATGTATGCATTTTTTTTGAAAAAATTTTGGTTTAACTTACAAAAACTTTTACTCCCTTTATTTTAATTTATTTGTTTGATTTTGACTTAGCACGAAATTTTAAATAGAAACAAATATTTTTAAGTTTTGTGATTTTAAACTAAAGATATGTAGAAAAAAATAAAATATCTTTTAATCTTGTAGTCTTAAATAATTTTCAAAAAAAAAGAAAATAGACATTCTTTTTTAAACGAAATGAACTAAAGAAAATATGACAAAAAACTGAAACGAATATGTAATTTAATTTTCTAAAAATATTGAAGAATTATTGAACTACTTTTAACTAATATCATATTATACAAAAACAAACAAAAAGCAGAGTAACAAAAAAATATAAAAAATTTTATAAATATAAATCTTAATGTAGTGTGGGCTTGGGCTCAACACAGGCTAAATAAAACTAATATATATATATATATATATATATATATATATATATATATATATATACATATATATACACTAGAAAAACTAGCCGCACTTCGCTCGGTGTTAACAAATTAATTATTTTCTTTATCAATTTTATATTTACTTTGGATTTATTGTCTAACAGTAAAATTATAACATATTATAATTATATTATGAAGAATATTTTCATTCCATAAATTTTTTTTTTTAACAATTTAACATTTATTAGTGATGAATAGTATATTCTTTATCAATAAATTAAAATATATTCTCTAATAACAATTTTATTTCATTTCTATTGTACATGCAATGATGTTGAAATTTTAATTTGAAATAATGTAACTTTTTTCTTCATGTCTAAGAAATATTTCACAATATGAAATAATGATAAATTACTAAACAAATACAACATCAAATGGAACTAAAATTTAAATAAATAAATAAATAATGACATGATAATACCTTGATAAATTTTTCTATCATTCTAAAATGAGGTTTTATCTTTTTTAATTTATTATGTCTTCCTATTTAGTAGAATCAACATTTTAGATTTCACTTTATCTCAGATCATACAGTAAGATAAACAATGAATTTTATATCAGTACAAAAAGTTTTACTCAAAAATAAGAAAAACCAAGTTTGTACTTAAAAGAAGGAAAATAAAAAAATCAGCAAAGAGATATTGTCATATAAAAAGAATTGAAATATAATGATAATAAAAGAGAGTATTGATGAATTTTCTACCTTATTAAGAAATATTTTATTATCTTCACCTCAATTAAGTAAGAATATTCTTTTCTTGTTCTAATATGCATTTGCATTTTTTTCACTTGCAACCAAATAAAAATTTATAATGAGAAAAAAGTTATCTTACCACCGTAGTGCATTGATAAGCACACATATAAGGATTTTTCTTTCAGAAAAATAAAATTAATCATGGAAAAAAGAAAAATCACTTGCTAAAATATGCAATATATATATATATATATATATATATATATATATATATATATATA
>NC_061118.1:69644785-69664509 GCF_002878395.1 Capsicum annuum | reverse complement strand
GCTCACTATATAAAATCTCACGGATACATACATTAATTAACCAAATTTGCTCGACATAGAGGCAATTAAGAAATTCACATAAGTGAATATATAACCTATAGAAAAGTGAGCTAATTCAGTCAATCTTACTTGTACAATGGAAAGGGCCATTGGTTTATCTCTCCGGCGAATTTCGATTCATGTCTAGTCCTTCCTGGGTCTGGATCACATTATACCGGTGACTTTGACCTTGAATTCATTCTATTTCATATCCTAATATAGGCGGATATGGTCAGGGAAATGCAAAAATAGTACTTCAAGATCCATTACGTGTCCAAGAACTTTTGTTCTTCTTAGGATCTGTTAATTATACACACACACACAGAGAGAGAGAGAGACACACACACACACACACATATATATATATATACATAATAAATTTCAATATATTGAAGTCATCATCACTATATATAAATTAGCTTTCATATTACAACTACCTTAATGTGAATATTGAAGTTTGCATACAAAAATAGAAGTCGGAAAGAAGAAAGACCACATGATACATATCTATATATAAAACTTAAAATAACAAAACAATGGCATAACTATCTTTAATTCGTCATCACTATATACAAATTAACTTCATATTACAACTACCTCAATGTGAATATTGCAATTTGCATCACAAAAATAGAAGCAAGAAGAAAAAAGGTCACATGATATGTATTTATATATAGAGCTTAAAATAACAAAACAATAAAAAAATCTATTAGACAAGAAGATCAAAAAATATGAATAAATTAAATCAAGTAAGTCCTTGTGCAAATACATCATAATTCCTCTGCACCTAATTATCAACAAAACTCAAAACCTTTTCCGATATTACTTAACTTTCGTCTTAATATGTTTTTGAAGTGCATAATAATGTACCTCACAAGATTAACTTCACAAGACATTTTACATAGAATTGAAAAGATAAGAAAAAAGATAAATACAATTGGAGGCCTTAGAAGTATGCCACATCAGCATACATTAAGTCTCCTAGGAGGAAGCACAAAATGATTAAAACAACAAAATAAAAAACAAAATGATTAAAACAACAAAATAAAAAACGAAAAATCACAATAAGAATTGTTTCATGAATTGAATAATTAATGATTTAATAAATTTATTAAGTATTAACTCTTTTGATATACCATACCATGTATGTGAACCATTATCTCAATTTTTTTTAATTAAATAAGCACGAATATAAGATTATCAGCTTTTAATAAGGCAACTTTTCAATATTAAAAACATTTGGTTTTCTTGTGTTAAAGTTGCAAAAACTATTTTATAATATAGACCAAATTTATCTAATTGAATCTTGATAGTCATTCTTTATTAATTGAATAATGCATTTTAGGAATTTAATTTATCTTTGTCCTTTTTTAAGTTCTATTCTAATTTATCTATTAATTAGCCACATCATTAATTTAAAAATCAAAATCAGCGTCACAGTTAGAAGGAACTTCCAGCTATTTATAGTAGAAGTAGTCTTTTTATTTGAAATCTATTGTGGAAGAATATTAATGTCCTCTTATAAAGCTTAAAATAACATGTATCTCCAAGTCGTCATCACTATATACAAATTAACTTTATATTACAACTACTTCAATGTGAATATTGCAATTTGCATCACAAAAATAGAAGTCGGAAGAAGAAAGACCACATGATACATGAGAAAATTGAAGGAAAGGTGTCTTTTAAGTCGTGAATGAAGGATTGGTGACATTGACCAACTTAAAGGGTTAAACATAATTAAGAAACTTGATTAAGTTAATTGTGGATTTAATTAATATTTTTAAAACTTTCTAATTTTTTTAATACAAATCAACCCACACCCCCTCCTCTCCAAATCAACTCTTCCCTCCCTCTCGACAGTTTCTCTCAAACTTTTTCCAACCAACAGTACTACAAATTTCTCCCTTCAATCCCCGACGATAAATAATTAGGCTTCGAGTTCCTTTTTGACTTTCAACCGTTAATAGATGTGGCAGCATTTCTCTCTAGTGACAACATCTTCGAGTTCTTCATCGTTCCTTTTTTACTTTCACAGGTAAATTTTTTTTGACTTTTTAGTTATGAAGAAAAAGAGGAACTTGAAACTTCTCTTCTAGTATTGGTTAACAATTTCAATATTTGTTGCTTAAATTTGAAATAGGGACTGAAGAAAATCCTAATTTGTGGTATTTCTTCTCTTCTCTTTTCGGAGTGAAACGTGAATTTTTGTTGTTGCTGTAGTTGTTGTTGTTGAACTGTTGATTCGATTTGTTGGTGTTTTTTGTGTTTTTTGTTGTTTGTGTTTGTACTGACAAAAGAACAATGTTGGTGTTTTTGGGCAATGTTGATTTTCTTGGTGTGTATGTTGTGTTGGTGTTGCTGGGTTGATTTGTTTTGTTGTTGTTCTTCGTAAAAATAGTGTATTTGATATTAAATGGTGATATTGTTGTTGTTTTATTGAACAAAATTTTGCTACTGATTTATTTTTTCAGCAGCAAATGAACCATCTGATGCAACAGATGAACCATTTGTTGGATGAAATCTTATCAATTATTCCAACAGATGATATGTCCAAGACTTTGATTTCTTCTAACAGATAATTCATCTGTTACGACAGATGACCCTTCTGTTGGAAGAAATATAAATAATATTGACAGTTTGATAACAGTTCCAACAGATTACTCATATGTTGCAATAGGTGAATGATCTGTTGCACAGATCAGTCATCTGTTTCAACAAACGAGTGATTTGTTAGAAGAAATTACAAAAGTATTGAAACTATTCTTAGTGTTTCCAATAGATTAGTCATTCGTTGCAACAAGTTAGTTATATGTTGCAATAGATAACTCACCTGTTGTAACAGATGAGTAATCTGTTGGAACTATTATTTTACTGTGTTATACTTGTTAGATTTATTGTTATCTATTTTTAATGATGCATTAATCAATTATAATCTTTTTTATTTTCCTGTTATTCTTAGATAATATGGCTCCCAAAAGGAAAGTAACCGAATCAAGTTCAAGTAAAGGAATAAGTGAATCAGCTAGGCTACATCCACCACTCTATGAGCTTGCTTTACAAGCGATATCTCAATTAGAAGTAGAAGAAAATGAACATAGGGATGAGGAAAGTTTCAAAAGATATTATCCAAATGCTAATATCCCTTTCACTGAAGAGTTGGTCAAAACCTTCAGCATTGATAGTTATCCTGTAAGAATACAGTGTGATGGTGCCACAGATTTAACTGATGATTTCATCGTAAAGTCACCTATGGAAAAATATTTTGATACCTTCAGAAAAATACTTTGAGACAAAAAATCAAATGCTTATTTCAGGAATAGTTGCTTTGAGGAATATCTTGATTTACCGGAGGACAAAAATGCTCGTTTCCAAATGACCATGGTAATCTTCTCAAATGTAGGTATATATATGAAAATAAAGATAAGATGGATGAGTTATGGATAAATTATTGTGGCATGCCAATTTATTTTGGTTGGAAGGAGTTTGTCAGAGTTACTGGACTAAAATATTATCCTCCTTCTCAATCTATACCTATTCTAAACCCCAAAAAAGCACCTCGCACACCAAAAAATGGCATAGGCAAGTCAAGTTAATATGATGACCTGTTGTCCCTTGTTGGTCTAAGCTTCAAAAATAAAAAAATGATAGAAGCATTGAAAGGTCAAAAGCTTTTAAAGAAGCACAAGCAATCATTGAGCTTGGTTTGATTTGTACATAATATTCTTTGGGCGAGAGACGTTAACAACAACATACCACTTGGTTTAATAAAGTACTCCGAGTATCTTTTGGCATTTAACAGCTATCCTTGAGATTATGAAAGTTTTAAAATGACTGTCAAATATTTGTTGACTCTGTTAATGCCAAAGACAACAACTTATATGACTTTTCATGGGTTTTCATGGTAAATATTTTTTTTATTATGATTCATTTATTTTTTATTGAAAAATGCTTTTAATTTATTATCATTATTTTATAGGATTGGATATTTAAAGTCATTCCTTATTTGAGACAACAAGTGAACTACCATGAAGAAGTTTCTTGTCCAAGAATCCTGAGATGGTTGTCGCTCAAAACTAATAAAAAAGTAAAATTTCATTATTTCTTCAACCCCCCAAGGAAGCAGTAAGTCTAATTCTAATTAAGTTTTTATTTTAATTAATAATTTTTTAAATAATTTAATCATCATTTTAATATATTATTGATTTATTTTAAATTGTGCATCTGTGGCTTGTTCCGACCAATCGAGAGTTGAAGATGCCAGTTTTTCTTACTTTATGATCTGCGCAAACTTTATCGAACCTAAGGTCATTGATAGAATAAAAAAGAAATTATTTAGAGCAACAACAATCTCAAGGAAAATAATTTTAGAGGGTGGGCTTGTTGTTGGTGGTGGTCTTAGTGGTGATGGAGCTATTGGTGGTGGTAGTGATGTTGTTGTTGGGGATAATGATTCTCCTCTTGCAGTTTTTGAAACAACAAACTGTTAAGATAATGATCATACTAGTTTTACAGATTTTGTTCCTCCCAGCGAATGTCCTGCATGCAAATGTCAAAATTGCAAGGCGAAACATAATTGAGTGATTAATGCTTAAATGCTTCTGTAAAGGAATTGACATCTAAGAGGGGTGTCAATCCATCAAAGAATATTTCATACCTATACACTCCATTAGAGATTAAGGCGGCAAAGAGGAGAAGGAAAGAAATTTCCAAGGCATTATCAAGCAACGAAAATCGCAAATTGCAACTCCTATACCTTTCTCTTGTACTTTTGAGCAATGTACAATGGCCATATGAGAGCAGCATAAGCTTAAAAAGATGAATATGTATCATCTGTTCTACAAAAAAACATACTACATGTCTATTTCAACAGATGATACTTCTGCTAAAAATTATCAAATAGATATAGACATCTGTTGCAACAGATAACTAGCCTATTGCATCATATGCAGTATCTATTACAACATATTTCACATCTATTTTAGGAAATCAAACAGGTCTTCCTACTATTTTATTTTGTCCCAACAGATGATCTATCTGTTGTAACAGATGGGTCATCTATTGGGACAAATTAAATCAAAACTTCCTACTATTTTAGTTGTTCTAATAGATGAGTCATATGTTGCAATAGATGGGTCATTTGTTGAAAATTATCATGCAGGTCTTCCTCCGGTTTTAATTTATCCCAAGAGATAATCCATCTGTTTGATTTCCTCTAACAGATGAGTTATCTTTTTCTATTCTTTCTATCTCTATGATTAGAATTGATAATTCTGGCTTTCTAGGTGGATGTCATAGTAGAAGTTACTGCTGAACAACATAATATCACAGTTGATAATCCATCAACTGATTTCAAAAAGGAAGAAAAAGTAAAGCCTCTCAGTCCGAAATAATGGAAAGATTATCCATTTAAAGGGTTCAACATCTCGAAGGAGGCTCCAAAAAATCTAACAAAGTTGATCAACGACTAATCAAAATGGATTACCGATGGGCTGTTAAAGCTTCATGCCAGCAGGTACATAAATTATTTTTAAAAATATTGATTTATACAATTCTTTTTGTAAAAATATGACATTAACACATATAAATCATGTAGAAAATAAAATAACAAACACTACAAAGTGAACCAATCGAGTCTTAATTTTGATATGTTCGACTTTGTTGTTGCACATTCTAGAATGAAGAATTGATTCTATTTGATGACACAGCCCCAAACTTGTTGGAATGATGAGGTTTAAGTTCCACATATCTTACTATTAATACTATATTTAATTGTATCTGTTTATTAATTTTAATGTTACATAATTTGAAATGTTTGATAATTTATATAGCACATCGATGTTATTTTTTACTACCTTCGAAAGAAGGCCAAATTGTAAACGGAAGAACAATATAGATATATGTTGGAAATTATTTGTACAAAGTTTACATCATTAGTGCTTACGATAGATATTACGAACAACAACCAGAATCTTGCCGAAATGAGGAATGCTTAATAAACATCATTAAATTTTTTAACATTCCAACTTGCTTACGTTGGCATTTGGTCAATAAATTGTACATCTCAATCAATTATGGTGATGAATTCCATTGGGTGTTAGCTGTCGTCATTCTAAAAGAGAGGCACATCTAAGTTTATGACTCGACATCGGGAAAAAGACATTTTGAGCCGTCATTTGAGATACAAAAGATGGGCCAAAATATTGCCTACTTACCTTGATATAAGTGACTTTTTAGACCAAAAGATTCATACTTATTGATCAACGGTTGAAGAATACTGGGATTAAATGGGTAATTCATTTGATGTAGAATATGTTGAAGGAATTGCTCAACAATATAATGGTAGCATGTAAGTATCATGATTTAGTTTGATTTCATAAATTTCACAACTCTTACATTAATGGCAAGATATAGATTATCTGATTTTTATAAGTGTAGGGATTGCAGTCTTTTTATTGACGCTTACATCGAGTATTTGAGCGATGGATTATAAGTACCAAATGATGGACTTAATTATAGATTACTATGTAAAATATATGCAACTCATTTATGGAAATATGGAAAAGCAAAGTGACATGACCTGCCCCCCAGTCCATGTCGTAATGGGCATCTCAAGTCCAATCGGGACCGGAGACAACCCTCATTACCCAACCCAACCACCTATGGCATATCTTGAGTCGGCTAAAGTCCGAACATATAAAATAGCACATTATCCATGTGATGACTCTGGGATAAGTCTATAACTGAGACCAACCCAACCAAGACTATCCACCCAATTACCAACCAATCCAATGCGAAAACCATAAACCAAACCAAGTATAACAATAATCCAAAACATGTATATATATATGACATAACCAATCCATACCATACCTAAGTCCACAGTTGTCCATATAAATCCTCTAGACCAACCAAAGAGTACCTAGACGAGATATGCCCTCGGCCATAGCCAAAAATCAAAGTCGATGAAAGACAAGAAATAGGTAAAGTAAACCATGACATGAAATAGATGCCTTCCGAACTATGAAAGCTCACAACTTCAATTCAACATCAACTTTACCCAAATCTGAACACTAAGAAAGAGAAGTAGAATGGCCGGTTCTTGCATAGCATGGGTATTCAACCGCTGGTAGACAGATTACTGGGTGAACACTAGAATGCACTCAGGATAGGGATAAACTAATGCCATTTATAAAACCAAGTAAAGCCATCAATAATGCAAACAACGATACATATATAAGTTTCAGGAAAGGGGATCTGGGTTTAGGATGCATTTAAAACCTTTAACTGGGTTGTGTAGCTTTGCCATCGTAAACCACCCATGGGCTATATGGGTTCAGCTCCCCCTGCTAAAAGGGCCCTAGTGCGTGTAGCTGCACGATTAGGGAAGTATCCCATGGGATGACTAGTACATCCCCCAATAGTGTGACATCAGGCATATGGTCCACTAAAATCAATCCTTATATCGACAAATACGAGTTTCAAGTTTTGGTCCCCCCCCAAGACCAACACCTTCCACGACTTTACTACACATCCCGTCATTATTGCCTAAAATAACCAACCAATCCATTAACAATTTATTATCCAAGGCCATTATAAGTTTTGGTATTATCATACCGACCATACTTGCAAATAGTATCCATAACCAACCGTATATAGGCTTAAGGAGTGCCCTACCATATACCATATTAAGCCACTTGGGAGACATCCATGTTCCCCACAAACGTAACAATTTATCCTTTAATCTTTCCAAATAATTTAAACCAATTTAATTCAATACATGGGATTTCCATGTATCCCACAAGGTTTACAAATCAGACCAACCATGATCACCAAAACCTTTACCCTTTAAACCATTCCAAACCAATTTAGACCATGTAAAGCATTTAAAACACTTATATTATTTTAACCATTTTAACCGGGCAAAACCATCCAAAACTATTTCGAGCTCCATTAACAAACCAAACCATGCAACAGTTCCAATGAAAGTTCAATAATAGAGTAAAAACATTCTTTGCAGTATTTTATCAAACATGTTGAGGGCATACCTTTACCAAAACCAAAACCAATAAATAAACCACCATAATTAGGGTTGCTCAAGACCCCTTTTGTTAAACCATAACTAACCAATAACCACCTATGCAAATCATTACCAAAAACATGTAAAAATGTAGTTTAAACCAATACCAAACCATATGCACCAAGACCCTCAACAATATTTCAAAATCCACCATTCATGATTTATAAATCAACATTTAAAACATAATACATATGCATTTATATTGAAATAAAAATGAGGAAAGGATTACATGCCTTATACAAGATGATTCATGGAAGAAATATTGACCTTTGAGCCCTTTGAAAAACATATGAAGAAACCCTAGCGTCCAATATTCAAGAGAGTGTTTGAGAGAGTATTTGATGTGTTTTAACCCTTTAATAAGTGTTATAGAAGGACATATAGGGTTATACTACGTGAGGACATAAGGTTTTAGAAGTAGGAAATGTCCAAACTAATCTCGACTTAAAATGTAAAAATAAGTCACGTTCTATGAGTATGACTCCCTCTTACCATCCGTATCCTAGGGTACAAGTGGTACCTCAACTCATATCCAACCCTTTCCATAACCTTACCTACTAGTTTCTATATGAATCACCCCCCTAAGTTGTACCTACGGGTATGAATGACACCCCTAATCATACCTACCACTTGTATACTGGACAGATTCCATAAAATAACTCAAACATGCACCATACGACTTGCCTTGCACCACTTGTATATTCTTATATAACTCTTAACTAGTTGACTCATATCTTAGGTAGTATCTAAGCCCAACATACTGCCTAGGGTATGATTGAACCCTCATGAAATCCCATAAGTCATATCCAAGGGGTATGAGTGACTCCCTTGAGTCGTACCGAGCCCAAAAGGTCCAAAGCCTAAGAAATTTTGCAAGGGTCCTATTCCTAGGGTATTTCAGTCTCTCCCACTAGGATCATTCATCATCGAGTGACGGGTAATGGTAAGGATAAGCATGAGGTAGCATATTAACACACATCACACTTTCTCTTAACCAAAATAGAGGACAAGAACACAAACCAAGATGAGAAAATCATCAGATTCCCCAAGCATGATTTACACCCCAACACCTTCATCCCGACCTCTAACTAAGTTAGAAAACAAAGATGCAAGAGGAACCATTCCTCACCTTTAACCAAGTTCGAAAATCAAAGATGTGTTAAAGAGCACATACCCTATGCACGAATTTTTGGAATAAAGAACCAACACGGATCCTTGGACTATATGTCTTCTTCCGCATCCCAAATGACTTTCTCAGACTTTTGGTTTTACCATGGAACCTTTTCCAAAGCTACACCTTTCATTTGCAACTAGTGAAATTACTGATCCAAGATTCCATTTAAGGAACAAGGAATCCGAAATATACCACCCAAAGGAACTAACCAACCAAGGACCATCTACAACCCCATAAAATATAGAATACCGGATGAGTGGACTCATGCTAGGAGCAAGTTTGAATTGATTTGGAATTTACTGAGACATATCATTACGAGAGCTTGAGTCTAACTGTATACCAAAAATTCTATGTTCAAGCCTATCCAATGCTAAGATGAGTTAACTTAGGCCGTCGGGCTTTACTTCTTACATTTATCCTAAAACACTATTCCACTTTCATCACCTTTATAATATGAAAACTATGAGTAAACCCATATTCAACCATTTATAACCAAAATACCTAACCTATGATTGAACACCAAAATCATGCAACAATGAAACCATGAAACATTCATCAAAACTATCCCTTAACAAACCCAACACAACCATGGGCACATCTACCAACCACAATAATTCAAGCCTACCGCTTACATATCTGCGTTATGATCTATCCATCAAAAGATCTATCACCCTCTATCATTAAAAAAGGATTTTCACTACCTATTCCTTTCCTAACCAATTCTCATGACAATAATCTTACCTTACTTTTAAACCTTAACTCTAGGAGTCACCGAAATTCTCCCCACTTAGGAACTTCTACTTCCCCCATTTCATAACATTACCATGCCTCCCAAGCCACTACCATAAAAAGTACAAGAATTATCCACACCTCCCAAGGCAAGACAAAGACCCCTTAAACAATACATGACACCATTGGCATGAAGTACTTAACAACCATCTAGACCATAATGGATAATCATCCCTACCAAACCATACCACAAAAGGAGTCCTTTGAAATAGGCACCATAAGAAACACAACCGCCTATACCATGAGTAATGTAATGTAAAGCCAAAAACTCATATTTAGGGAATAAGGCAAATGCAAAAATGCTAACCTTAGGCATAAGCACAATAAGAATTCATATAACACTAGTAGAGCACTCTCTTAATTGAGATAGAAGAGTATCACTATAATATCCAATCCGGCCTTCCCTTGAAGTCCACCGCAAGATGAAAAGTTTTAGATTAATCCCCAACCTTCATCCTATTTCACCTATAAGCACAACACTCCGCTCTAATGAGGATCTCCAAAGATATACTCAAGGGATGCTTGGTTCTCCCATACCTAACACGTTATACAACCAAGTGCTACCTAGAGCCCAACATAGACACGCAAAAGCCATTAGACCAAATTGACTCCAAGGTTTCCAATTAAACCAAAATCATTTCAAAATCAAACCATGGCCACCTAGGCCTTTTCAAATTCATTTGAATTTGACCAAAACCAATTAATGTTCCTTTAACTATTTATTAAATACAAAGAATTATTGATTGTCAAACCATATGACAAAATTATATTCAATGGGAATTTTCACAAATCATAAGAGGACATACAATTTTCAAGACCAAAACCAAGTAATTGGGAGATCCATAGTACCCCAAAATTCATTTACCATTCTTATGCATCCCACAATGTTCATAAACATAAATTAAGCACGAATAATGATCATAACCCATGGATAATCAATTAATGAGTAATCATGTCAAAACCCTCAATTATGCAAAAATCCGTATTCCAAACCATGAATTTACAAATTGATTTCATGCCAACAATAAGGTATAAGTATAGGGACAAAGACACATGCAAGTTTCATGTTCTATCCCATCCTAACCCCCAACCCACCATTTTACCTTCACAATTCCTGCATTGATATCCCCAAGCTAACATACTTCCTTTATCCCAATCAAACATTGAGGTTCAAGACTAGCATCTACCAATCACCATATACTATTATCAAAGTACCCCATATAAAATGGAATACACCTATAAGGCACTCCCTCACTAGAAGGACACCCTAAATTCCTTAGTCACCCAGCGACAACCTATGTATTTTTAGGGAACCAATCCCCCTATGCGTGCAAAAATAAAATATTTCACAGAGAATCATCAAGACCGACGAATCCTTTATCTAAGAGACCCCTTAATTTCTCCTAAAGATTCTTTAACCCAACCAGAACCAATCCATAAAGAAAGAATAGAAATTGGAAAAGTGTCTGAAACAAGACCAATCCTAAACCAACCTCCCCATTAGGAAGACACCTCAAGGGTCATTAGAGGGCCTCCAAGAAATTCATGCACCACTAAAGCCTAATGCAAGAAAAGATCTTCCATTTTAGAATATTTAACCCAGAACAATCGATAATAGAGACACCCCTTTGGGGACCAATCTTCGAGCCTTAAGGTAGAACATAACCCTTCCCGTAATATCTAGGGAACGAAATGAAACCATTATTCCATTCTACAACTGACTCACTAGGGAGTCTAATGGGTACGACAATCTAATAATGAAAAGCATGAGTACAACCAAATGCATCGCTCGAATGATATCAAAATCCACCACATTCGAGTTAAATAATTTCCATGAAGACTCCTTTATTATTAACACATATCGTACACCCCCATAAACTCTTTTGACAATCACAGAGTCACCTACCGGGGTAGAATAAAAAACCTTGGGATCAAAACCAACATACATAACCCTCAATGGGGTCACACAAAAGAGAGGACCCCAAACCAAGTAAGCCATACACTACGAGGAAAGAAATCCTCAACATACCAATGTCGGAGACATAAGTAGCATCCCTAGATCAAGAGCAAGAGAATTAGCAACCAATATCCTATTTGCCCAAGTGACAATACTTATAGGACACTCCTGCTTAACCAGGAAGCCATGACTCTTTATCTTTTCTATTTCTAACCTCACCCCATTCCTCTTCATACCAATAGGATAGGATCAGCATGACAGAGTTATCACTATTTGGGTAAATATATTAGTAGAGTGATGAAATTTGGTATTAGTAACCCCTCCCTAAGGTAACTGAGAATGAGTTGCATCATCTAAGATAGTGTCAGTGGAGACCGGTGAGATTATATGGGAAAAACCAGAAGCAACGATCCTTGACCAGGTCTGTGCCCCATGAGTTGAACTAGATCCATCCATGTTGTCTTCGAGTGGGGAAGATGAGTTTCCAAGAACCTTTAGATCATTGAGGAGGCATGATCCGAAGAGTGAACCAAAGAATCTTTAGAGAAAAGTTCAAGAACTTACATACCATTGCCCGAAAGTAGAATAACCAAGAAAGTGAAACATTCCTAGATGCCTCATAGTCTCTAGATTATAAGTATGGTGAAAAACACACCTATAGGCAATACTCTACTCTACACGGCTTTATGACACCACATGACACCAAAACCTAAAGCTCTGATACCAACTTAACATGACCCGGCCCCTAGGCTATGTCATAATGGGCATCTCAAATCCGACCAACTCCGAAGACAACCCTTATTACCCAACCTAGCCACCAATGTCATACCTTGAGTCAGCTAAAGTCCAAATATATAATAAGATAACATATTATCCATATGGTGACTCTGGAATAAATCTATAACCGAGACTAATTCAACCAAGTCTATCCACCCAATGACTAACTAATCCAATGCGGAAATCATAAACCAAACCAATTATAACAATAATCTAAAGCGTGTATATATATATGACATGACCAATCCATACCATACCCAAGTCCAAAGTTGTCCATATAAAGCCTCTAGACCAACTAAAGAGTTCCTAGTCGAGACATGCCCTCGACCATAGCGAAAAACCAAAGTCTATGAAAGACAAGAAATAGGTAAAGTAAACCATCACATAAAATAGATGCCTTCCGAACTATGGAAGCTCACCCCTTCAATCCCACATCAACTGTACCTGAATTCGATCACAAAGAAAGAGGAGTAAAATGGTTAGTTCCTGCATAGCATAGGTATATAGCCGCCAGTAGACGGGTTAGTGGGTGAATGCTAGCATGCACTCAGGATAGGAATAAAATAATTCCAGTTATAAACTAAGTAAAACCATATATAATGCATACAACCATATATTTATAGTTTTGGGAAAGGGATCTGAGTTTAGGATGCATTTAAAACCTTTACCTTGGTTGTGTAGCATTACCATCCTAAATAACCCATAGGATATATGGGTTCAACTCCTCCTACTAAAAAGGCCCAGTGCATGTAGCCGTACAACAAGGGAAATATCCCATGGGATGACTAGTACATCCCCCAATAGTGTGATATCATGCAAATGGTCCACTAAGATCAATCCTCATATTGGAAAATATGAGTTTCTAGTTTTGGTCCCCCCCGGGATGCCACCTTCCATGGCTTTGCTACATATCTCGCCATTATTTTCCAATTAAAATCGTAACCAAACAACCAACCAATAAATTAACCATTTATTATCCAAGGACATTATTAGTGGTGGTATCATCATACCGAGCATAATTATAAGTACTATCCATAACTGATCGTATATAGGTTTAAGGGGACTTCTAAGTGCCCTACCATATACCATATTAAGCCTCTTGGTAGACTTCCATGTTCCCCACAAGCATAACCATTTAGCCTTTAGCCTTTCCAAACTATTTAAACCAATTCAATTAATGCATTCACTTGAGGGATTTCCATGTATCCCGCAAGGTTTTCAAAATAGACCAACCATGACCACCAAAACCTTTACCTTTTAAACTATTCTAAACCAATATAGACCATGCCAAGAATTTAAAGCATTTATTTTATTTAAAACTTTTAAACCATGATAAACCATCTAAAACCATTTAGAGTTCCATTAACCAACCAAACCATGCAAGAGTTCCAATGAGGTATTTTATCAAACATGTTGAGGGCATACCTATACCAAGACCAAAACCAAAGAATAAACCATCATAACTAGGGTTACTCATGAACCCTTTTGTTGAAACATAACGAACCAATAATCACATATGCAAATCATTACCAAAAATATGTAAAAACATAGTTTAAACCAATACCAAACCATATGCACCAAGACCCTAAAAAATATTTCAAAATACACAATTCATGATTCATAAACCAATGTTTAAAACACAATACACATGCATTTATGTTGAAATAACAATGAGGGAAGGAGTACATGCCTTATACAAGATAATTCATGAAAGAAATCTTAACCTTGAGCCCTTTGAAGAACACATGAAGAAACCCTAGCCTCTAATTTTCACGAGTATATTTGAGAGAGTCTTTGATGTGTTTTAATCCTTTAATAAGTGTTATAGAAGGACATATAGGTTTATATGACGTGAGATCATAAGTTTTTAGGAGTAGGAAATGTCCAAACTAACCTCGACTTAAAATTTAACACAATTCACATCTAGGGGTACGACTCCCCCTTACCATTTGTATCTCATGGTACGAGTGGTACCCTAACTCATACCAAAACCTTGCCATAACCTTACCTACTGATTTATATATGACTCACACCCTCTAAGTTGTACTTAAGGGTATAGCGATACCCCTAATCGTACCCACCACTCATATAGTGGACAAATTCCACAAGACAACTCAAACATGCACCAAACAACTTGCCTTGCACTACTCGTATGTTCCTATAAGACTCTTACCTAGTTGATTCATATATTGGGTAGTATCTAAGCCCAATATACTGCCTAGGGCATGATTGAACCCTCACGATAACCCGCAAGTCATATCCAAGGGGTACGAGTGACTCCCTTGAGTCGTATCGAGCCAAAAAGGTCAAAAGCCTAAAAATTTTTGCAAGGGTCCTATTCCTAGGGTGTTTCATGAAGGCTCAAAAATCATAAGCAAGAGACATTAAAGATCCATGATAACTAAACCCAAATTCTATTACACCGGATAAAGAAGAACTTATCAATATTGAGTAGATCTTTATAGCTTAAGTCTGTCAAAGTAATAACCTCTCCTTAGGAATTGTTGGTTTTAAAACTTAAATTGTAAATATCTATCATCTATAGCCATAACATTTTTTAACATTTCATTTATTTGTTGATTTATTTAATGTAGTTTGTGAAGGCTTCGATTGATTTTATTTTTCTATTAATTTTATTTTATCCTTAGATTTGAATTTATTAGTTGAAATGGAATACTAGATTCAAATATTGCAACATACAATGGATCTATTGCAACAGATGACATATTTGTTGGAAATTATCAATCATATTTAGACATATGTTCCAACATGTAGGTCACCTGTTGAAAATTATCAAATAGGTCTCCCTATTAATTTGTTTGTTCCAATAGATTGTCTATCTATTGCAATAGGTTGGTCATTCTATTGCATTATGCAGATGTGTATACCTATATAATTCACTTTTTGCAATATTTTAACTTAGTGATTATTTTTTGTACCAATTCATAAGTTCACAAATTTAATAAATCAATTCAATTGTCATCAAACATAAAAAATTTTCATTACATAAATACTTAAAATAAATATGGTCATTATGTTTTTACATCTTCTTTTTTCATACACTGTCTCTAAACATTTATTTAGTATCCCAGAAGCCCAAGCCTCTTGCATCCTTGCCACAATATTGTCATTTAGTGAGGTCCTTGGGTTAGACATTTCTATGCCAGTTAGCTAACATTCGATGTATGCAAGCACGTATGACCCGCATGCAGAACCGATTAAATTTCTTTCAAGGTCCTTGTCCTTGTTTCAACCTTTAAAAATCTAAATTGCATTCAACATTTTCACTGGAAAGTAATTCGTCATGTCACTTTGCATCAACAATCTAGGGAACAAGTCCAATAGTGGCTGCATCTTGGTACAAATATCGACCTCCTCGAAGTCAAGTAAGTTGCAGTCATAAACCTTCATCTTTTTATCCTCAAGTAGTATCTCAAGAGCCACAAAATGTTTTACATCCAGGTTCATGACTGCTAGAATTTTGTTTGCCCTGATCCAATCCATGCTATATAAATATGGCCTATTTTCTTTCTCATAGTCAATCATATCTTATCCCGTTTGAATGTAGAAACTCAAATTTGTGCCATCGGGAGTTGTCGCTAGCTTAATAAGATCGTCGTACCTATTCTTGAAATTGTTATAGAAGTTGAGGTCCAATATCCTATCACTAATATAATAAGTATTTGTGTACGCTAATTGCCTTCCCCTCAAAAGGCAGAGAATTTCATCAATATATTATTATGTAAGAAGACAATTTTTAAATAGGTTAGTAATATTAAAAAAGAAAAATAAAGTGGAAAGATGTAATGGATGGTCCATCTATTGCATAGGTTCTCTAAATCTGTTAAAAGATTACCCATCTATTACAATTTATTTAACAAATGAACCTCCAGTTGCACCAGAATACTAGCTATTATAATAGATAACTTGTCTATTGTGTAGCTTCTCTGAACCTTTGTTAACAAATTACCCAATTTACTGCAACTTATGCAGCAGCTGGATAATCAGTTAAAAAGATGACATACAATGTAAGAGATTAAGTAGAGTTGAAGGTTAGATTAGGAAAAGTAAAATTATCGTGTCTACGTACCACTCCTTCATATTTGTCATATTCTTGAAGTCTTGGGAGGAAAAGGCATTCATGGTGAAGGTTTTTGCCTAATGCTTGGATTATGTGTACCTTCTCAGATCACCCTTTAATTTGGCGCCAAGTTGCATATATATGTCCATCTTCTTTAATGGTCCCTGAACTTTATCAACTTTTGGAGGAGGAGGAGTTGTAAAAAAAATTTATTTTGTATTTAAGAGTATACATCTAATTGTTTTTTTCTTCCTTCTAACCTCCACTATAGGAGTGTATGACTCTTTCACCTTCTTTGATAGTATGAAACCCCTCTTAGATTTTAATTCCTCGACAATATCAGTGAGACAATTTATTTTTTAAGGAGTTAATCCTATTTATCCATGCACTATTTGCATTTGCAAAGAGAACATGATCTTAAAGAGGTGTGAGAGGGACCACAGTAAGGGGTGATTTCAAACATATTTATTTTTTATTAAGCATCAAGATTCTCATCATCATGACTGGAATCAACATCAGTACAGCTGCCTCCAATATCAACAACTCCATAAGCAAGTAACACCCAAATCTGTTGTAGCAGGTTGGTCATTAAGAGCCTCAACATGAGGCTGACCTTGTCCATCTGCTCTTCTTATAGTTGTTGCTCTAGCTAATTCCTTCTTTATTAACTCTACCGTTAGGTCTACGATTATATAAACAAGACCTAGAGTATAAAAGAATTCATCCCCAACTCTTGCTTTGTAGGTACAATCCATGAATGTACAACCTATAAAAAAGTAGATATGTTTAAATCAAAAAATAAAGTATAGTCAATTGGGTAATATATTAACATAGACAACTTATGCAATAAATGAGTTTTTTTGTAACAGATAATTCATATGTTTTAACAAATTAACCATCTATAGCATCAGATTACCCATTTATTGCATAAGTTGTAGTAGATGGGTAATCAACAAAACTAAAGCAACAGATGGGTAATCTATTGCAAAAGATGACTCATCTGTTGCCATGGATTACCCATCTATTGCACCAGTTGTTGTAGATGGGTAATCTGTTAAGGCAAACTGCAACAGATGGTTCATCTATTGTAATAGATGGCCCATCTATTTTAATATCTTTCTTTGAATCAAATTATTATAATTGAAAAAATACTTTCTCTTGAAGAAAGACTTACTGCATCATCCAGAGGGTTAAATAGATCAACCTCTTTAATTTTTATGTTTCTCTTTGCATCCAACCACCTAAGGATACTTGGATGATAAACCTCATTCGGGTAATCCTTGACTTGCTTTTGGAGGTGAGGAATGTCTTCAAATTTCCAAGCCTAAAAAATGTCAAAGGAAGCAAACAAAAAAAGTCATAATAATTATTCAATATAAATTAATGCAAGATAAAATAATTAGTAATTAAATATACCATGAAAGCCCACAAAAAGTCGTATAAGCTAATCGACTTTGGGGATAATTTTGTCAATAAATATTTGAAGATCAACTTGTAGTTGTCATATCCCCAAGGATAAATGTTGAATTTATCTAAATCTTGAGGAAGCACCAACAAATTATCTTCTATGACTTTGTAGACGTCTTTTGCCAGTATAATGGAATGGGCAAACCAAACTAAGCACAATTGATCCCAGTACTTCTTTGGTTTGGCTTTATTATTGAGATCTTTTATCGAAGTCTCGACTTTTTATCCATATCTAGCAATGTCCAGCAACCCATCTATTTTTTTGTTTCCTTTGTTGGCCTTGGTAAGTGGTCGCTTGGACAATGTCTTGCCTTTATTTGATAGTGGTGGTTTTAGTGTCTTGCTTTCCTTGGACTTTTTGATGGGTTTTCCTTGAGAAGAGGTTCTCCTAGTTGATGGCATCTCAAGCCAGTCACTATGGCAAACTCTTTAATGCCAAAACAAACCGGCATGCCATAGTAGTTAATCTAGACTTACCATCTTTTTGCCCTCCTTCTTCAAATCTTTATCATCACCTACGTACTTGATCCTGCGCTTGAGTAGACCATATACCATGCTTATTTGGAAGCGGGCACTATAGTCCTCAGGTAGGTCAAGAAAGTATGCAAAGCAGTTGGACCTAAAAAAATCCTCTAGTTTTTCCTTCCTCATAATATTCCGAAAATCATCAAAATATTTCCCCTTAAGAGATTTAACTACAAATCACCAGTTAAATCTACAGGGTTATCTATCGGCACCTAAACTTAAAACCTGTCAATACTAATATTTTTTATGGGATCATGCTAGGATTTTAATCTTAATTCACGTCCCATTGATGATGTATTATATTCCTCTTGATCATCACCATCTTCCTCGTTCTCTTTGGAAGATCTATTTTATTCCTTACTTTCTACTTCCTTCTCTTCTTCTTTATCTTCATCTTCTTCCTCCTCACTCTTATTTTCCCCACCACTCTCGACGAACCTTTATCCACCCCCTTCAACATTATTTTCTTAGCTTCACCATTTTCTTTAATTTTGTTTTCATACCTTTTCTCTGCTTCACCTTTTCCTGAAATAGATTGTTCAGAAAGCTCATCGAAATCCATCTATACTCTAGCCTGTTTTGTTAGTTGGTCAGAAGTTGATCCACTTTTACTTTCTTTTCTTTTTGGAGACATATTTTACCTACAAACAAATGAAAAACATAAGAACATTACAATTAATGTCTGCACAATTTTTAAAAAAAGGTAACACAAAATTCAATAAATATAACACACCATAAAAAATATACCAACAGTTGATACATTTGTTGAAACAAATAGGGAATCTATTGGAATACCTATTTTAATATCTTTCAACAGATATTTCACCTGTTGCAA